>NW_027115055.1:333649-336517 GCF_000696795.3 Halyomorpha halys
AGCTTCCACGACATAAATTATTGCACATTAAGTATAATCTCATTTCTTTATAAAGAACTGAAAAATTGTTTATGTCAGAAATAGTGGTATGAGTGTAACAGTAAACCGCAATAGAATGACCATAACTGTAATAAACCACAAAAATACACTAACCACAATTAATTCGCGCCTAACGTAAACCTTGAGAAGTGAAACAAATGTTCTTATACTATTCAAAAATAGAATAATTTAATTTTTTTATATTTTATTATTTTATATTTATATTAAATTATCATAATTAAATCAATTTTTAATTATACAAGAGTATAGTTTACATAAATCTTTTTTTTTTTGTTCATTGTTTTATTTCATGTTTTTTTCCTGTGTCTTTTTTTAAAATTATTTAATTAATATTACAAAATATTTAGTAAGACTGTTAGTATTTCTTATGCTACTTGTAGGATGTTTTCTCTCTTTATGTTTTAAGTTTATACTGAGAAAAAGTAAAGTGATAATTGTTCTTTGATTAAAGCCCGGATAAAATAGGAGGGTATACCCACGAACCGGAAATACCATTACGCTCAGGATACAAAACGAAGCTTCAGATAAATGGACAGTCATACACCCCTTTTTGGAATGTTAGAGGATTAAACTAACTAGGTTCAAGCAATAGATTAGGGAATGAGGTTGATAAATATCAAGTGGAGGTAGCAGCTCTACAAGGGAGCTTTACCTTGGAGAATGGTGGAAACAATAGAATTTAAGAATTATCTGCTTATTAATAGTGATATCCATCCCTGTAGAAATTAAATTCATAATGTTGTTGTAGCCACCATACTAAAGAGAAAAAAATATTTTGGTTTTATTTATTGCTATTTACAACTGTACATTACAATACATTGAGTAAATTTCATCTCGGTTAAAATGGAGTGATTCAGGCGTGTAGAGAAACAACCCATTGGTAGCACTCTAATGACGTGTAACATTAGCAGGTCTCGTGGCCATCTTCTTTTCAGCTGCCTCAGAGGATTGTCAGGAATGGAAGAGGAAGCAAGGTTAGAAACTAATGGGTTTGGGTGGTTAGGGACTTTATAATGGAAGGATTGATAACTGGTTCGGGCTAGATCGGTTACAAATGGAAAATTAAGGTCTTTATGTATGATTTTATTTGTGACAAAGTGAGGAGTATTGAGGATTTTACGAAAGATTTTGGATTGTAAGGATTGGATACGAGAGGAATTCGAAGATTTAGTGGAGCCCCAAAGCTCAACTCCGTATGTCCAGATTGGCCTTATTACAGTCATGTAGATCAGTCTTTTGCAATGAATTGAAAGTTTAACCCGTTTGTCTAGTAAGTGTTATAATAGCCAAAATCAACGTCAGTGTGAGGATTCCAAGTTAGTCTTTTGTCCAGATGTAGTCCAAAGTAGCGTCGGATTTTTAGCAACATAACTTGGATCAATTATTATTACATAATAGTACAAGAGCCAGGAAAAAAAAGGCAGTTATTTCACCCCAATTTTTGATTACTTCAATAAAAACTATGTATAATTACTTGTCAAAATTGTTGAGTCTGCCAAGTATAGGTAGGGGGATTAAAAAATGGCGGCTGTTTCAAAACCTTAAAAAAACATTGATTTTTCATTCGGAGCTCTATATCTTAAAAACTACCCACAATACTAGAAAATCTAAGAGAACATTATTTAAAGAAGAATAAATGTGCTGCAATATCAGCCCTAAAAGAGCTATTTACGTCCAATAGTTCTCGAGATATAGCTTTTTAAAAAGCAAAATTTCTTAAAAATCTCCTGAAAGATTAGTGAATTTATTTTGAAAAATTTATATCTCAAAAACCATTTGACATACAGATGTCTATTAGCACTGAAATTAAAGCTAGTTTAATGAGCTATAAAGTAGTTTATGATGTTTATCTTCGTAGGAGTAATAGTTTACATGACATTTGCTAAAATAAATTTATTTATAGTTTTTCGGACAATAATTTTGATTTATGAAAAACTTTATTTCAGAAACAGTTGGACGTACTGATGTCTGCCAGCGCTCAAATTAAATCTAGTTAAATTTACTACAAACTAGTTAATCATGTTTATCTTTGTAGCAGTAGTGGTTTTTATGATATTTGACAAAATAAACTCACAAAATGTTAATTTCTAGTTGTTCGTATAAAATGTTGGATTTTTGAAAAAATATATCTGTAGATCCATAAGATGGACATATGCCTGCCAACACTCAAAATAAAGGAAATTTAACTTACTATAAGGTAGTTTATGACACTTATCTTCGTAGGGGTAGTAGTTTTTATGATATTCGCATATGAATATAAATTTGGCAAATGAAAATTTGTCCAAACAACTATAAATCAATTTATTTTAGCAAATTTCATACAAACTATTACTCCTACGAAATTAAATATCATAATCTGCTTTATAGCTAATTAAACTAGCTTTAATTTGAGTGCTAATAGACATCTGTACGTCAAATGGTTTTTGAGATATAAATTTTTCAAAATACATTCACTAACTACTGATCTTTTAGTACGTCCCATACAAAATTTTTATGAAATGTTGCTTTTTAAAAAGCTATATCTCAAAAACTATTTAAGGTCTATTAAATCTATTAATAAGTCTATTAAACTCTATTAGGGCTTATATTTTAGCGAATTTACTCTTCGTAGAATGACGTTCTCTTAGGTTTTCTTGTGTTGTTCCTACTTTTTAAGATATAGAGCTCCGAATGAAAAATTAGTTTTTTTCATCACTTTGAAATAGCCGCCATTTTTTTATTCCCCCTACCTATACTTGGCAGACTCATCAATTTTGACTATTAATTATACATAGTTTTCATTAAAGTAATCAAAAATTGGGGTGAGAT
>NW_027115055.1:336567-337280 GCF_000696795.3 Halyomorpha halys
TCAAAAATAGAATAATTTAATTTTTTTATATTTTATAAGATAACCCAAAATTAATCCAAATCGGTTCGCAAACAGTTTTCTTTGGCAACTTTTCATTAATCTAGGAAATGAATTGTAGGCTAATATTCAATAAGAAAATAAATAAGTACGATTATTTTGGAAATGAGCCAAGGTAAGAAGCGTTTTGGTGATAAAATGAATTACAGAAGGATATTGAGATACTAATTCAAACGCCTCAAAATAAGGCTGCAGTTTATCAAAGGGTACAATGAAATTTTGGCCAATAAAATATTTTAATATACATAAAATATGGTATATTTTATTAGTGAATCAGCTTCCACGACATAAATAATTGCACATTAAGCATAATCTCATTTCTTTATAAAAAACTGATAAATTATTTATGTCAGAAATAGTGGAATGAGAGTGACAGTAAACCGCAATAGAATGACCATAACTGTAATAAACCACAAAAATACACTAACCACAATTAATTCGTGCCTAACGTAAACCTTAAGAAGAGAAACAAATGTTCTTACATCGATCATTAAAAATTACTTTAAAGTAATATATTTGAGGGATAAAACGATTCTATTTTCCGTACGCAGATATAACTCGGACAACTTATACAAACATTTCATCATTTACTCCAAGTTGTTACTTCAAGAAGAGAATAAAAGAATATCTAGTTCAGAAATATTGATAGCTTCTGG
>NW_027115055.1:339980-341366 GCF_000696795.3 Halyomorpha halys
AGTAATTTATAGTTTACACAAATAATTTTTTTTTGTTCATTGTTTTATTTCATGTTTATTTCTTGTGTTTTTTAAAAATTATTTAATTAATATTACAAAAATATTTAGTAACACTGTTAGTATTTCTTATGCTATTTGTAGGATGTTTTCTCTCTTTATGTTTTAAGTTTATACTGAGAAAAAGTAAAGTGATAATTGTTCTTTGATTAAAGCTCGGATAAAATAGGAGGGTTGGTTCGGTGGGTTTACCCACGAGCCGGAAATACCATTACGCTCAGGAAACAAAACGAAGCTTCAGATAAATGGACAGTCATAAAAGATATTTGACCCCTTTTTGGAATGTTAGAGGATTAAACTAACTAGGTTCAAGCAAGAGATTAGAGAATGAGCTTGATAAATATCAAGTTGAGGTAGCAGCTCTACAGGGGATACCTTGGAGAAAGGTGGAAACAATAGAATTTAAGAATGATCTGCTAATTAATAGTGATTTCTATGCTTGTAGAAATTAAATTAATTATGTTGTTGTGGCCACCGTACTAAAGAGAAAAAAATTTGATCTCGGTTAAAATGGAGTGATTCAGGCGTGTAGAGCAACTACCCATTGGTAGCACTCTAATGACATTTACATTAGAAGGTCTCGTGGCCATCTTCTTTTCAGGTGCCTCGGAGGACTCTCAGGAATGGAAGAGGAAGCAAGGTTAGAAACTAGAGGGTTTGGGTGGTTAGGGAGTTTATAATGGAAGGATTGATAACTGGTTCGGTTACATATGGAACATTAAAGTCTTTATGTATGATTTTATTTGTGACAAAGGCAGGCATGGAGATGCATTGAGAATTTTACGAAGGATTTTGGATTGTGTACATTGTTATGTACAATTGTAAATAAATAAATAAAACAAAATATTTTTTTCTCTTTATTACGGTGGCCACAACAACATAATGAATTTAATTTCTACAGGCATAGATATCACTATTAATTAGCAGATAATTCTTAAATTCTATTGTTTCCACCTTTCTCCAAGATATCCCTTGTAGAGCTGCTACCTCAACTTGATATTTATCAAGCTCATTCTCTAATCTCTTCCTTGAACCTAGTTAGTCTAATCCTCTAATATTCCAAGAGGGGGTCAAATACCTTGTATGACTGTCCATATATCTGAAGCTGCCTTTTTGGTTCCTAAGCGTGCGTATTTCCGGTTCGTGGGTAAACCACCGAATCAACCCTCCTATGTTATCCGAGCTTTAATCAAAGAACAATTATCACTTTACTTTTTCTCAGTATAAACTTAAAACATAAAGAGAGAAAACATCCTACCAGTAGCATAATAAATACTAACAGTCTTACTAAATATTTTTGTAATATTAATTAAATAATTTAAAAAAAAC
>NW_027115055.1:341416-346686 GCF_000696795.3 Halyomorpha halys
TGGCAGACTCATCAATTTTGACTATTAATTATACATAGTTTTCATTAAAGTAATCAAAAATTGGGGTGAGATAACTGCCTTTTTTCTCCTCTTTGGCTCTTGTACTATAATAAGTGCTTGGTAGAATAGTAAATTATTTTATTTTAGAAAATAATATGAAGTCTGTACAACGATTACTTTCCAGTATAATGTTTTTAAAACATGAAACATTTTCCAAATTTCCAAATCAAAGCCAAAAACTGTTTCTCATCGTAAAAAAGTCGTTTTGCGAGAACAATCATGCAAGACGAATATAAAGTAAATTTAATTATATTGCATTTCAGCACATTAAAGAATGTTTAGATACAATAGGTTTCTTAAAAATTATGGATGACCAAAAATATTATATGGTTTTCAAAATAAAAAAAATGTGTTAAATGTATGTAAACCAATAAAATTTAAATTTAGAGTCCACGCATTATCTCTGTTATAATGAAATTAAAATGTTATCAAATTCATTACCATTACACATATTAATCCAAGAACTTTTGAATCGAACTTGAGCACTGGGGAAGTAGTCCCAACTTCCCCTATGCAGAGTTATATAGTTGGTTACATGAGAGGACGAGAAAATTGTCTTTATTCCCAGTTAGTTGATTCAGGTTTTCCTCGTAACCCAACCCAGTGAGCACTCAGCACAGTGCTAAGGATATAAACTGTTCTCATTTCGCCTCTAGAAATTCAACACACTCTAAGGCCATATCGACACCATATGTGTTGTTCTCATAGTCATGGCCTTCAGTAAAAAAAAAAAGTTTTTTTAACCTTTCTTAACTAATTAATAAATACTAAAAAGTGCACAATTAAATATGATTAATTAAACATAACTTACAATTGTTTTGTAACTGAGTCTTCTACATAACCAATATATATACTAACCGATAGAACTTATTGACACTAGGTTTGTCGTACATCAAAAAAAAAAATGAAGTGGATAAAAGTAAATGAGGATATTTGATTTTTTCATATACTTCTAATTATAAATGAGCCGTTTATTTTGAAAGTGGCCCATGTCCATTTGTCAATTATTTCCGGTTTACATGTACAACTTCAATTTATCTATCAATAAACCATTAAAGGTTACATGTATTCCGGGTAAATACGATAATTCTGCACACATAAGATTTCAGACTGTGTTCAATAAGTCAGCCGTTTAATTTGAAAATGGCCCAAGTCCATTCATATTTAAATTAAGATGTATTTAATTTGGCTAAAAATGGTTCAAACGGTTGAAAATAATACGTAAATCAAGTATCATAGTTTTTTTTATATCAGGACATTCGTTCTTATCAAATGATAGGGATTTTGTCGCAGTAGAAATGGCATTAAACAAACAAATTAATTTATTTTTTGTCATCCAAGATTATAAGAATATTATCAAAAAGCGTCGGAAAGGTATTAACTTTATTTTACATGAAATACGACAAGAAGATTTTGTATCAAGAAAATTATTATACGACGCAATTTTTAAAAGGATAAAGAATTCTAACGGAAAATCAATAAAATGTTTAAAATATGCTGGATGCGTTTTGTCAGAAATAAACCATATAAAATTTTCTATAGAACATCAATGAATGAGAATCAAAATTTGAAAGTCCTGAATTTATCATTACGTCTAGCTAGACCAAGAAAGTTCGCAAATATTATATTGATACCTCTGTATACGAATACCAGACAAATCACAACAGGAAAATTCAAGGACATAATTGACCTATTACGATATATACCCCTGAATCATCACGATTTCTTCAAATTCCTTTCACACAAACAAAATGTAGATGACTAGTGAATTGTACTGTAATTTTGTACGTTATGTAGTTGAAAAATGTTTTGAATCCCATAAATCATTTTTTTTAAGTGTTGTAAAGATATGTAATATAAAATGAGCTTGGGCTCCTTCAAATTTTATAACGAATCTGGTTGTTAATTTTGAATGTGGCTTAACTCCATTCTTGGTAAGAAAACATATTATTTACTTAATGATTGGCATTATTTAAATAGGAACTATTAATATAACACCTTTAGATACACTTAAGCAATATGTCTCATTAGTATCCTGTACGTATATTTTTAATTGCATTGAAACACAAACCCTTAACTATCTCAATTTAAGTATAAATTGACTTAGGCCACTTTAGAAATAAACAGCTCAAATATAAAAAATGCAAAACAGGAATAAACAGTTTGACTTACTGCGGGAAAAATATTCAGGGCAATGAAAAACTAAATACCAATTCTTATCTTTCTCCATCTCAGTTATGCTCAGTGTTTCGCCAGTTAGTTCTACTGGTTAGAACATTTATTGTTATATGGATAGAATAATTAAGTATAGAAAGAAGGAGGGAAAAAGATAAAAAAAAAATAACAAAGCAATGAAGCAAAAAAAAAAAATCATATTCTATTATTATATATATTATGTATTATTACTTGTTTAGTCGTTAAGCCTATGTATTGTAAGATCAAAAAGATTGTCTGATTAGATTAGAATAAGTATGCTGTGCAATCCAATAAAGTTGGGCAACACATCTCTGTTCTTTTTTAATAAAGGTTTTCCCCTATGATGTATTACTCAGTTACAAAACAATCATAAGTATAAGAATCGTAAGTAAACTTTCTATATATTAATCTTAATTTGCACTCTGTACATTTTGGTGTTCAATTAAAAGTTAAGAAAATTATTTTTAAAAAAAAAACTGTTTTTTCACTGTAGGGAAAAAACACTCGATTTATAAACATATTCTGTACTCTTTTTAAAGACAATTTCCGAATTTCTTTTTTTGTACTTAAGTAATTGAATGCTTTAAAAACAATAAAAATATTGTTGAGTAAGTTCAGAGCCAATGGAATAATAAAGAAAAGTGCTATAAAAATGAAATGGAAGTATGAGACGCCGAAGCAGGTAGAACTTTAAATATAAGCAATCCTAAAAAGCCACGCCAACTGAAATCGATTCAACGAATTAATCCGTAACTTTTCGAGGACTTCATTAAATATAGATTCAATCTTTCCTGAAAGTTTGGAGCGATTTCGTAATTACTCTCTCAAATCTAATTTAATTCTAAAGAATCACAGACAATCGATTGATTATATTTAATTGAACAATTAAAACACGAGACAACTCCCTAACGGCACAGACTGTGTAGTCTATAGCCACCATGTTAGAGAGAATTAAAGGAAAGAAGAACCTGACGGACCTCCTTCTGCTTTTGAAAATTTGTGGGTTATGGTTCGATTTTAAAGGAAATATCGTCGGAGTTCTACAAAAATTCAGATACCTCTATTTCTTGACAGTTTTCATCTTCATGAATATATCAGCCTTCCAGAACGGTATAAAATCAGCGTTCAGTGGCTCTTTTTTCTTGGTTTCGGGAGGATTTTATGTATCCCTCCAAGTGGTCATATATTACTTGTTCCGAAAGAAAACTTGGGATATCATCGAAAAATTAAGAATGTTCAACAAAGAACGTAATGAAAAATGGCAATGGAAGACATTTGACGAACATTCGAATGTTGTCTGGATTGTAGTTTGGTTATACGGTGTTGCCGCAATCACGTTCATCCTGGTCTATTATACAGCTCCTCTTCTGTATGACCTCTGTCTGCTTATTTTCAACACTGATGATGACGGGTACATCTTCAGCTTCCCTTACCCTCTTGAAGAAATAAGGAAGAACAACCGGGACTTCGTACATTACTCAATGCAGCTGATGAGTCTCTTTTGGTCTCTGTTGCTGGTGGGTTACGGCATGGGATCATTAGGGTTACAGACCATAATTTGTAGTTATTGCTGCATAGAGATTCACATTCTTTGTAAAACTATCGAAGATGGAGGAAAGCGGAAACTGCTAAATAATAAACATTTTTTGAAGAAAATAATTAAAAACCATAATGATATATTAAGGTAACAAAACTTAATTACATAGTGTCTTATTTCCCTCTCTACAATCCCAATAGAATATTTTTTATTATCTATCTTGAGCTAAAAAGTTATAACTTACCAGTTAAAGCCCAAATTCAGTTCACAGTATCATATAGTTGTCATTCATTCCAATTTTAACAACCTTCAAAAAGTTCTAAATTAGTATATTAAACTACCCAAGGTCAAATTTACTACTTAAGAGTCGAATGCAGGGGTGTTACAAAGCCCTTCTACACTCAAAGTGAATTTGAAAAATCTGTTGAAAAACTGTCAATACGTGGGGGTCTAATTAACTTTTTAGAATTTCTGTAAAACTGTTTATTTTTTTAATATGAAAAATACTGTTATAAAAAAAAGGTAAAACTCACTTTGAAAATGGTTAATTTTGAAAATAAAAATGGTTTCATGGTTAATTTTGCACCCTTGGTGGTATCACATCATAGCATTTCCCTATAGCCCTGGTAGAGTGCATCTTATACCTAAAATATATTATTTTCTAGATATTTTAAAAATAATTATCAGAAGTTTATAAATAAATTAAAACCTTGCTGCTTATAAATATTTCTAACAGTGATAAACTTAAGGTAAGGCCAGTTATATTATCAAGAAGGAAGAGTTTTTCCATTAATTAGTATTTTAATTTGTTTTATTCTATTTTTTTATATGGATAGGTTTTCTATTAAATTGTTTTTCCATTCTCTATCTTGAAGATTAAAACATTTTGCATAATTTTACAACTAAGCGCATGAATTTTCTTTTTTAAGCATTTTTCTCCTGATTAACATACTTCATCTACCTTTGGGAATAAAGGAAGTAAAACTAATAAACCAAGATTATTTTTATTTATTCATTTTACAAACTCTTTATTTTTTATTATCTTATTTACAGAAAAAAAAAAAATATAAGAGGCACAAATTTAAAATAATATTTACTATTCTCTAATAAGTGAGTCTTATTTTTTGTCTATGGCTGGTATACTGTGTATCAACTCTGATCCTAAGAAACCATACTTGGCACAACATGAATAAATTTGTTGAAATCAGGAAAAAATAAGTATTGAAAAATTATTGATGATATAAACATGACTATAAATTTTAACATTTTGAAATGAAATTATTTAAGATAAATTACATGTCTAATGAATGGCAAATTTAATCTGTTGAAAAAATTACAGAATTTTGGATATGAATGGAAGCTGTAAAAAAATTCATTCAAATAAGTTTTAAAAAAATTCCTACTTTCAACTTATCCACTTTTTCATTATTGCACAGAAATCATAGGTAATTATTTTTAAAATAGTTAATCTTAATTG
>NW_027115055.1:350308-387097 GCF_000696795.3 Halyomorpha halys
TTGCAGTTAAGAAAAACAATTGATAAATAGTTGAAACTATTTCTTAATTGTTCTTCTTGGCTCCAGCCCTGACCATCTCCTTTAGAATGAAATTACTTTACAATCATGTAAAGAGTAATTATGGATAATAGATGGGTTCATAGTCAAGAAATGAATATTTGTTACACATAGTAAACTGAAAACTGTACTAACGTATACCTGTATTTAGGCGCAGTTAGTAACCCTTGATTAGGGTAAAGGAATAGTGTAAGGAGAGGTCATGGTGAAGGCTGTGTCACAATCTAGTCTTCCCTTATCACACTCTATAATTCTATCCTGAAGTGAGTAGGAATGTTGGTATGCCTCATAACTATTCAATTCGCTGTACACTTGTACTTAATGACCACAGCCAACCATGATCTCTTAATATTATTATTATTATTATATAAACTATCGATCAGACTAATATAAAAAAAAGGACTTAAGACCACATCAAGCCTACTTTGTACAAAAATAAAATTATACGAATGTAAAATTTACTACTTAATGAACTTTTTTTGAGAATGTTAAATTGTGATAAGCCCCAAGAAAAATTAACCTATTTAGTATTAAACTAATACTTTCATGGAATTGTGTATGAGAAACAAAATGATTTTAATAAAGTGACTGGGGTATAAATTTAGAATAAAAGGTTTAAAAATAGTCAAAAGTAAAAAGGTCGAAGCATTACCAAAATATTGAAATAAATTAATATATATATTATGTCATTATGATCAAATTCACTTTTTGTATTTTTTTTATACAGTTGTAAATATCAATAAATAAATAATAAAAAAAAAATGAATCCCACTAAAAAAAGAAACAACAATAATAAACTCGTTTATAATTATTATTATTGTTGTTTAATATTTACATTGTGTATGATATATTGTTTAGTGTTCTAAAAGAAACTTCAATTAACTTTTAAAACAGAATTTCAAACAATCTTCAATTTTTTTTTTCCTTTGGATTAAATTTATGATTTAAAGGAACCACAAACAAACTGTTAACTTTTTTGTTTAATAATTTGGAAACAATAGGTATGATAAATAAGATAATATGAACTAACTGCCGCAACTGTGTTGTCTAATTTAAACTCTGAACTATCAAATCCAAACTGTCCGTTTGGGTGTATGGATTTTAAACACTGATGTATCACAAATATATAACATCCCACCTTCATGATTGTCAGAGAAAGTTATATCAGACTAGTTTTTACTTTTTGCAAAGATTATGCCAGAGATATAATCCTCTGAAAATAAACTATTTTACACAAGACAAATTGCTACTACTTGAGGAATGAATCTTTCAGATATCTCATATGGATATACTCCTGTACTGTTAATGAAGGGATAAGTGCATACTTGGTACTAATTAATTAAATTTCCAATCTCATAAAAATGGACATGATTGAAATGTGGGCCTCAGTGTAATAATTGAAACTTTTCTGCAACATTTTTAGAAAAGTGAGAAAACTACAGTTACTAAAATAAATATTTTATAGCCATTTAAAGAAAAACTTTATAAAATTATCAAAAATTGCATAGGTGTATTATTTCCACCCATAAACTTTATTTACATTAAATTAAAAATACAATGGTTACACTTTTTATTTTATTTAATTAGGTTTTCTTTTTCTTTTTTCAACAATAAACAATTTGATTGAGTTTCACTATGCACAGCAGCTATTAATTTCCTCTAAAAAATGTTTTTATTTTTAACTCGATTTTTTTATTGAGGACTAACTGTTGCAAACTAGTTAATAAATCTCTCATATGATATAAAATATGACATAAGATATGATATAAAATATAACAAAAGATATGATATAAAATATGATATAGAATATATCTCTAATATGATAACAGACATTCATCGATTGCTTTGTTATCTGTAAATATTAATGGTATCTCAGATCATTTTTGTATAAATTTGTTAATGTTAGATTCAATTTATAAAATTACTAGCTCTTAAAAAAAATTTTAACTTACTTAATAATAACCAATCGACTTCAGTTTTAATAGAAATTTGAAACAAAATGAATATAATATTTTACATTTTGGTTTATAATTTTTTGTTTTACAATAAAATAAGAAAAAACAAACTTTACTTTGAACTACTTCCCCTTGAAACTGTAATAAAAATTTTAATCTTCATTAAATTGCCTAATTGCGTAAACTAATTTTTCTTTGTCAAAAGAGATCTAGATCCAAATTTTAAAAAAACAAAACAAATCAATCCAGATTTTTCCTCTGCCATTGGATCTTGATATTTTCAAAAATCAAACACAGTAATTAGTCACCCATTCTTATTTTAAAAGAAATTAACTTGTAAAACGTCAATTGTATTTCTTCGTTCTGGGGATCATCTTATGTTCATGACTTATGAAATATAACTCTACCAACAATTAACCACTAGTGCAAACTAAATAAATTAAACCATGTAATTTTTCACGTTAAAGGGAAGAAATTTCTACCCTAACTGTATAAGTAGAAATTTCAACTCCAAATATTACAACAAAAAAAAAATCCACCACATTCATCGTCGTTGGTTAGGAGATCGTGTGCGCTTAAGGTAAAAATCATTTCAAAACCAAGCTGTTTCTCACTTGTAACTAGGAAATGCCTCTCTGAAAATGTCCTCAATTAATCTTCAAAACCATGAAAGGGAATTTTTTTCACACAACCAAGTTACAGACAAGTTCAATAAAGAAACCTAATCACTTATAAAAATTTACGATCCATTAATAAAACGATGGATATAGCTGTTTAGAAAATGAAGAGATTTTTCGTCTTACAACTTTTTTGGTCAAGATTGGAAGATTGAATACTAAAAACAAACCTCTCGGAATTATTTATCTTTGACATAAAAAATAAACATTGAACATTTGTTTATGAAGGGATTTAAAATATGAGCTTAATAATAGGGAAGGGATAGGACGTCAAGAATTTTTTTTCTAAAAAAAAAACCCATTGCTTTTGTTTAGAGTCACCATTTTCATGAAATTTACCCTTCACACACTCCCAGTGCGTCCCATTATGTTTGTTCATCTCCATATCCACAGCTTAGAAGGGAGGAGGAAAGTGAACATGTATAATCAGACATCCTGTATAATTACGAAGCAAGGGGTCTCAAATACCTCATGAAGATGATTGATAGTATGATACTAATGCTGGTTTGAAAGCATACAAAATTACAGATGGTGTTCCTCATGGTTCCGTTTTAGGGCTCTTGTTATGAAATGTGATGTATGACACAGTCCTCAGGCTCCCTATGCTAGAATAAACTAATGCATTGGCTTCCTGGACTTATTATTATGTAAATTATTTTCATACAAAATTATGCTACGAGGCCTTTGTTAATTTTCTTGTGTGGCTTTCAGCGGTAGGCCTTCAGTTGGCTAATCATCAAACCGAAGCAGTACTCATCACCAGCTGAAAAAGTTAAGGAGACTATCAGTCTGACCTTTAGGTAATTTGATGTGCAACTCCAAGACATCCATTGAATATCTTTTTGTGAAGATAGATTCTATTTTTCGGTCCGACGAACACCTCCATATAGTTAGCAGCAGAACATATTGGATTACGCCATATGGATGGCTTGCTACAAAGTAGTGCGAAATACATACTAACTTTACGAAAAATACAATTAAAGGTTCTCTCTTTTAGGAAAATTAATTAAAAACATGTAATTTTCCAATAACAGAAAAAATTTAATGGCATTTTTCGTAATGTTAATTTACATGAACTAAGCACTACTGTGAATTAAGCCATCGATATATCGGTGAACTCATGGAAAGTCGGAAAAGGTTTTTGACTTCTGCTGCCATTTCCACGCTTTTGAAAACAGAAACCTCCCTTGAGCAATCATGTATCTGTAAGACTGTTAATTCTGTGAACATTGAGTAAGTTTTATTCTTGAAAGGATGTAAAAGTGACTCATATAATTTTTTCATCTTTTCCCACTACTTCCACAATTAAATAGCTAATATTATTATTACATTTTAATTATTTGAAAAATTAAATAATCAAAAAATGTAGGAAGTATTTGTGGCATTTTTCGTAATGTTAATTTACATGAGCTAAGCACTACTGTGAATTAAGCCATCGATATATCGGTGAACTCATGGAAAGTCGGAAAAGGTTTTTGACTTCTGCTGTCATTTCCACGCTTTTGAAAACAGAAACCTCCTTTGAGCAATCATGTAACCTGACTTATCCTTGAACTGAAATATATACGTTTTTGTTTTATATGACATTACATACTAATCGATTCCAGGATAAACTTCCAAGCAGTGGGGAAACAAGAAGGCCTCACGGCCAACTTAATACAGGAATGTAATTAAATTTAAACTGTCGTAGGGCCAGTCTGTAGCTGAGGGAGTTGAGACGTAGGTCTTTGTATCCTCGGAACTGCAATCCCGGCGCCGGTTCGATTCCAGCCAAGGGTCGACTTTTTTATTATTGTGGCGGTCCCTCAAAATGAAAACTTTATTCCCCCCACACCATGTTGTTAGAATTGGATGGTACCCTGCAGATAACCTCCCTAGGAAGGGAGCATAAAAAAAAAAGTTTATCTGTCGATTCCAGTTCTAAGAATTCCTAAATAATTATATCTATAATTATAATTGATCTAATTATATGAAGAAAGAACAAAAAAAAGAAGTCTCGGTTTCTTTTTAACTTTTTTTTTTTTAGTTTCTAAATAATCTATATTTCTTCAGGAGTTTGATATAAGCATTATTTGTAAATACATAACCACTTATGGACATACAATAAATAATTATTAAATTTTATCTTATATTAATTTTCTCTAACATCCGAATATATTTGGAAAAACCGGTATTATAATATTTCTCAATAGAAATTACTAGAAAATGTAATTCCTAAATCGTTAGTTTATAGTAATGTACAAACATATGCATAAACCGTGCAAGCCAGAACTTTATTAATATTGTTCTTAATAGAGAAGAGTCCACTAAGAGAAAATTCACTGCATCAAATAATAGACTCAGCTCACATTCTGTTCCGTGAATTTCACTGGTTCATATACGAATTATAATATATGATTTAAGAACTATTAATTATTTTTTATATAATGGCTTCATATTTGCCTGAAGGTAAGAATGTTATCCTACAGAATCGGATCCTGCAAATTAATATTCAATATCTAACTTAATTTAATTTAAAAAAAAATATGTATACAATAACTTGAAATTATTGTGTTTGTCATAAACAATTAAACCTTATATTCGTTTCCTATAGGATGGTTAGCGAAAAGCCAATGTGATAAATATGAAGGTGAACGCAAAAGGAAAAATAGGAATTATTTTTTTAATGAAAAATCATTATAATCTAATTTAATATTTTATAAAAATAATTATTAATAATAATAACCAGTTCGATAACAATCTTTTACGATTTTGTATCTAATAAATTTTTAATAAAAAAAACTTTAATCTCATTATTAAAATAAATCATTACAAATGAGACACAATTAATTGCTAAAATGGCATTTTGTTAGCCAACGTACCTGATTTATTTTCTTACGATAATCCAGCAAGACGAGAACGTCGTGCAGGTATTGCTTACCACATGCGCCTTAATATTGGCCGTGTTTAATTCGTATCAGTCATATTTTAATTTATAAATACATTATCTAATTATATAATATGTACTTAAGTAATGTATGTATGTATGTTATACATATATCATTTATATAAATTCCATAACATTCAATTTCTTGTAATTAATTAAAGAGACTTATGCCACTTTCATTCTCAAGATCAATTATCCCGCAGACGTGTGATCACCTTAAGTGATAACGCTTAAATATAAAAACCTACTACACACCAATACTGTTTCGTGTACCCTAAGGGACCCGAGAGTCTGAAATGGATTGGGGGCTCTCATAATGTGGGTACTATCAGCGCCCCACGTGGCCAAAACAAAAGGACCTCCTCCAGCGCTCTCTGAGGGGAAAAGAAGCAACTTGAGCATGCTTTTGCCTTTTGCAATCATTGTTTTCTTCACTTATTAGTAGAAATCTACTATGAGTGAGTAGAAACATTATGGAGGGACTCCCAGCAGCAGGGGGGGAGGAGGGGGAGGTCAAGAAATGAAGAGGGAGTAACCGCAGAATGAAGTAAGTTCACCTAATTCAATATAGTTAACATCCATCATCATCATCAACATCTACAGTTTTCCATAGTTATTCTAAATTAATTAACAGTATCTAACAATAGATGTTTTATTTCGGCCACCCCCTACACTATCTGTAACTTAGACAATAGAATTTTAATTTCAGTTAATCATGTTTCATTTCAACATCACCATCAATTATATATCCACTAAAATCCAACCAACCAACCAAAAGTGAATGTGCGCCTGGCCATCAGTTGAAGGCGTACTTCACATATATACAATTTTTCAAGGAGTTCGTCTCAAATATTTTCACCGTAAATTTAATATTATTTGGTACGTTAACGATTTTACATTTAAAAAAATTTCGCACAAAAAAAAAAAAAAAAAAAAAGCACACACAAAATTTTAATTAAAATTAGTGTATCGCACAATTTTACACAGGTGTGGACCTCGCTCAATATCATGTTTTAAAAAGTTAAATGAATACCAACTACTTGAATAGTCACCACTAAAATTATAATAATTTGGCTCGACTTGGGATATGCATTGATCAAAAGTATATAAAGTAAATACGAGAATGATTCTAGATGTAATTCACAAACTAATAAAATTGGCGAAAATAAATAAAATTGCAACTCCAAAGTATATCGCTGCATTTCTTGAATAGTGGCACATCTCACATAATGCTAATTTTATTGGATAAAACATATAAACATTTTAAATATACATTTTTCAAATTTTGAAGTCAAACTTTAATTCTTTTTTTTTTATTTTAGACAAGGGTGTCCATTCTAACTAAATTTACTAAATAAACGTACTGTATCAATACTTTATCCATTTTTCCGGTCCATTTTCTAGATGTGCAGATTTTCAAGAAAAAATATTTTCGAACTATCCAAATTATAATTTGAATTGTAAATTATTTATTATAACATTTAAAAAATAATCGAAAAATAACACAGAAACTACATTGAAAAAATGAAAATATGCAATGACATAAGTGATAGTCTATTGCATCGGGAACTACAATTGGAATCAATAGAAGACTTCAACTAAAAAACGGTTCATAAAATTCCACTCCCAGTTACCGACAGTTAAAGGAGTAATAACTTACAACTTGGGATACCCAATCTCAACCCCAAGACTGCAACCCAAGCTGGTACAGGACAACCTGTTATAAACTCTATATTTATCTATTCTCTTTTTGGCTTTACTACTATTTGATTTATTTTCTCTCTTCATCTTTTTTTAAAATTAATTTTTTTTCCACATTAGAAGTCAATTATTTATTTTATTAAATCTCTAAATGTCATTGTTTTTGTTATTAATTTTTTTTCTCTCTGTTCTTAAGAATTATTATTTTTTATACTATCTATTAATATTTATTTATAATTCAATTTTATTATTCACAATTACTCAATATTTATAGCGTTGTAAATAGTTAGGGATGTCTTTTGTACGAGACTATTCCCCTCTAACCTCCCATAATTAATTGTTAAACGAAAATTTTTTTTATAAATATATTAAGTATGTAAGGCCCAACAGGCTGATATGATTTTAAATAAAATAAAGAAGAAGAGACATGAGTGAAAAAAAAATTAAATAATTAGAATAAAAAAAAATTAAAATTGTAGGCTTATTAGAGAATGAATAGTATAATTTTGGGGTAAGACTGTTATTTATTAAATCAAAATCTTGCACTTTAAGTACGAAGTTTATCTCATATTGATTTCTTTATTGGCTAGCACAATGATAAATATAAAAAAATGAATAAATTTCGTTATTTGGTTTCGATGAATCTGAGCACAGACCTAGCAATTAATTAACTCCCTGCCATACATAACAAGATACGTTTGCTGATTTCAACTCAGGTTGAATTCCTAGGTCAGGTTTAGGTCCTAATAAATCACGATTTAAGAAAAAACTTCTTTCAACTTGTATTGTACTATTCAATACTATTCAAGAAAACGATCTGAAAAAACCTCTAGAAAACAATGAAACAACTAAACTTATGCCGTCGTACGAAACATTGAGTACAGTGTAATACCAGCACGTCTATTCTTCAGTAGAAAATTATAAAAAACGAATATGTGACACTCTCTATGGCGAAACTTTACTACCTTTAAAACACGTTAAGCAAAAAATTCAAAAAACAATAATTATTTAGATGTGCCACAATTTAAGCATATGTGGCGATGTAAGCGATTTAAGCATAATGTCTTAAATAGTTAAAAATGCTAATTATTAGTTATAATTAATAATTTTTAATTACCATGAATTATATCTTATATTTATACTTTATATTTTCCTATTTATTAATATTTGATAATTCATTTCGTTTAAGTGATTATATTGTAATTTTCTTTCATAGCAATGAGAGGGAAAAAAATAATAAATAAACGTAGTGGTACATGCTTTAATCTAATATATAAAATAATTCATTCTATTAAAAGCTGATACATCTACTTCACATAAAAATAAGAATTTAATAAAATTCTAAATTTTACAATTTCTCAGTTTTTACAAAATAAATGTTTCCCTGTCTAATAGATGTTAAAAATCAAAATTTTCAGTAAGAAATTTACTTAGAGAAAATTACTAAGAAATGTAGGTGTATATGTGTTGATTTTTTTTATTTAATTCGAACTTAGTTTTCATTTTGAGTATAAGCTTTGTATTTCTTAGAAAAAAAACCAAGGATGCCCTAAGAATTGTGCTTAATATTTCCTTTTACAAACATTATTTTATTTATTTTTTTTTTTGCGGGAAGTATTTTTTTATTACTTGATTAATAAAGAATTATTGTTGAAAAAATGTAAATTTGTAGTTGGGTCAAATCATAGTCTACCTTGGTACTTCTGTGAAGGAAATGCATCTTCTTCCACTTAGTACACAAATAATCGTCGGGAAAAGAAGAAACTAAACGTTTTTATTTAGGGCCATTTTGAGTGGTAAAGCCGTAAGTATGGAAGCGTAAGTGAGATTGATACAGGATTTTTCATTATAATCATGCTGAATTTCAAAGATTAGGTTTAAAAATGAAAAAAATATCACAGAAGCAACGTTGTTTGTTATTTTATTACATTGAGTAACGATATTAATCTATAAAATACCAATATTGTGTAGATTGTATTGCATATTTTTAGACTCTATCATTAACCTTAATAATAAATGTACAAAGGTTTATTCTAATTGTTTACAATCCGTTGCATAAATGTTCATGAAATAAAGCATTTAAAAAGTTATTTGATATTGTTTATGATTTGCTAGGCTGATGGGTAGTATTAAATTCCTTGGTTATATTAGTTGTAGAAGCATTAGAAGCACTTAATAAGACGGAACGATGTGTGTGTTTTTATGTATCTAGACTCACTCACATTCTTAATAGTGTGAGTGGAAAGCTCGGTAACCCTGAGAAACCAATATAATCAACATCATGCCCAACAACGCGAAAATTATTTATTACTTGATTGACATAAGAGCTCTGTCGTGCCGCTATAATTAATATTAAAGAAAGAAGATGACCTAAAGAACTTTAAATATTAGAAATCCTTCAAAGCCCCGCGAACTGAAATCGATTTAACGAATTAATCTGTAACTTTTCAAGGATTTCATTAAATATAGATCCAATCTTTCCTGAAAGTTTACAGCGATTTCGTAATTGCTCTCTCAAATTAATGTCATGAGAATCAGAAACAAAATCGAATCCATAATTACAGTTAATTAACCACTTAAAAATATCTCTTATAAAGCGGGCTCGGTTCCTGCTGGTGACAATCGTGCGAGCCTAGTCACCATGTTTCCGAGATTTAGCGGTGACAAAGACCTAGCGGACGTCCTCCGTTTACAGAAAATCTCCGGGTTCTGGTTCCATTTTAACGAAAAATACGTCATATTCTTACAAACGTTGAGGTTTCTGTATTATGTTACATTCTTTATCTTCGCGAACGTCATTGCTTACAGGATCGGTATGAAAAACGCCCTCAGCGGATCTTATTTCTTGGTCTCCTGGGGGTTCTACGGAATCCCGCAGTTGATCACTTACATGCTGTACAATAAGAAAGCTAACAATGTCATTGAGAGATTGAAATTATTGTACGGGAAACGGACGGAACAGTGGCAATGGGACATGTTCCACAAAAACTCAAAATTTGTTTGGATCATAATAAGGTTCAACCTCATTGCCGCTTTCTTATTCATCGTTGTTTACTATTTGCCTCCGCTCCTCAACGATTTATTTCGGCTTATTTTTAACGCCGGTGGCGAGAACATGTTCAGCTTCCCATATCCTCTTAAGGAAATACAGAGTGAGAGCCGAGACTTCAAGTATTACGGCATCTTTTTCGTCAGCCTGTTCTGGACGACGACTACGATCTTTTACGGAGTTGGTAACATAACATTTCACCCGATAGTTTGTAGTTATTGCTGTATTGAGATCCAAATACTTCGTAAAACCCTTGAAGACGGAAGAAAAAAGAAGTTACTGAATGACAAAACTTTTTTAAAGAAAATAATCGCAAATCATAATGAAATATTAAGGTATTAAAACAATATCAACTAAATAACTTATATCGTAAGTATTCTGTGACATTTAACCAAGAGATTTTGTACTTGCCATGGTTTTTAAATTATTTTTGAGAAGAGATCCTGTAATATTTTCATATATTTGAGAAGCTAGTATATATGATTGTTCCGCCAGCTAAATTAACTAATATGTTGATATTAATTTGTTCGCCTTGTAAATGGAAAACCTTGTTAATGGAACACACCAGTAAAAATTCCAAAATATTCAATTAACTGAATTCGCCTTTTTACAGAACATGTAAATGCGTATATGTATAAATAAGGATCATTTGATATTCATAGTGATACATAAAGTGGGTAGCTCAGTGGTAAAACACTACTACTAACTCCAAGGACCTGGATTCGAATCCGGCTGAGGCAGTTAATTATTTTCTGTTTATTACTGTAGCCATGAATCAACCCTATGGGTTCGGGAGCTCTCCAGGGTCCACCTAGCTTCATGGAGTGGGTACCGTTGATTGAATAAAAATCTGACGGTCGAGTTTCAAAGATCCACCTTGCACAACCCTTGGCCAAGTAACTTCCTTACAAATTACTGCACCCCTGACCACTCATAGGTTGAAGCGATACAGAGTAATTAAAATTAAAATGCCAGAAGTAAGAAATCCAAGATACGAAAAAAATTAGTTTTCAAAACAGTACACAACTATAAAATAAATCAAATTAAAATTTCAGTTGTAATTCATACTTCTTTTTTTTCTTTTAAAATTTAGCCCGTTAACCAGAAATTACTAGATTTTCGACCAAAACGGACATAAAGCGTTAATTTTATACTTTTTCAAGGACAAATAAAACTCTTTATACTTATTTAATTCTTTATTACACTGGACGTTTCCAGCTTAAATCAGCTTATTAACAATGCGGAAATAATGTCTAAACCACATTAATAAAAAAAAATTAGTAGATTACAAAGTACTACATCTCTAGCCCCTCATGGGTTCTAGTGGTAGAGATTTAATTTTTTTTTTAAATATCCAATTAACTATTCTAACATGTCAAATATATATGTATATGTAGAATAGGTTCAATTTGTCCCTTTTTTTTAAAAAATATTTATTGCTATTTACAACTATTTTTACATAAAAATACGTTAAGTAAATTTGTTGTAACATCAAAATAGAGAGATAAGGCATGTAAGAAACTACCTATTGGTAACACTAACCATATTTCTACACTAGTAGGTCTCGAGGCCATCTTCTTTTCAGGCACCTCGCAGGGTTGTCAGAAATAGAAGAAGTAGGGTTAGAAACTAGAGGGTTTTTATGGTTAGGGAACTTATAATGGAAAGATTGATATCAGGTTCGAGCTAGATCGGTTACATATAGAACATTAAGGGTCTTTATGTATGATTTTATTTGTGACAAAGTAAGGAGCACTGAGGATTTTACGAAAATTTGTCCCTGAAATATTATAACTGATATAACATTATGATCAGGTCAAAAATATTTTTTTAAATTTATTTTTGGAACATTAATTTTGTTCTATGACACATGCTATATATTTCACTTTGCAGGGAAGACATTAAAATAATTTTTCTCCCTTTGTAGACGTAAAAAGGAGTCACTTTGGTTGTCTTTACTCGATTTTTTTTTTCATTTTTTGATTCTTAACATGCGATATATAATTAATAAAATCTGCTTGCAATTTTATTAATTATATATCATCGAACTTAAAACTAGATATTTTTATTATATTTTTTTTTATGCAATACTTAACCGTGGTACAGCCCAATTACATATCTTTCTCAATGTAATTGTAATCAAACTAAATAAATTACAGCATTCAGTTGTATTTTTCAATCGCTCACGGGATAAAGTACGCTTCCTGTTAAACATAAAACGGGAAAAAATTATCACCGAATAATTTACAATAGGTACGCTGTAACAGTTTCTTTTGTTTTTTTAAATCCTCCAGTTTTGGGTCATAAGATAGTATAGATGACAATAAAATTGGATACCTATCAAAAGTAAAAATATATGTTTGTAGCAAAAGATCAAAACAACTTCTACTTTCAGCCGAAATATAGTTTAGCTATGTAAATGAATTTTTCGCACATTTTTTTTAAACTGTGTTTCATTTCGATCAAAACCTGTGATAAATTTTATTTTTTCCATCCCACTAAAAAATAAAATAAAACATGAATTAGTAAATTGCATTACGTATGTTTTTCATAAATCAAATTAAATACAACCTTTTTCTACTGTTGGTACTTGAAGGTATATAGTGAGATACTTAGCTGAGGTTTGATGTGTCCATTCGGTGAGAATTCTACTAAAATATTTAGAGGTGAGGGGCCTCCGCGTAATTTTTGAGCAAACAAGAACAATTAAAAACAATTAGTAATTAAAGACGAAAGATAATTAGTAAATAATAAAAATAATTAGAAATCGAAAAATAATAGAGAAGGGGGAGGGAGTGCAAGAGAAGAAAGGAGTTAAGTAGGGTGATGTTTATGGGTTTTTGAGAACCTTCCTGCCCTGCCACCTCGCAGGAATGGGGATGGGGTGAACGGAATAGTGAGATGAAGAAAGCAGCAAGACTGTCAAAAATCCTGTAACTTCCTGCCGGGAAAACACATGTAATAGTTAGGTTTAGGACCATAACAAACAATCTCCTTTATTTTTTATGTTTATGATTTCCGAAAAGAAGCTCAAATATCTTAAAGACATTTGAACGCTCATTAGCAATAAAACCAACCAAAAGTTTTATGAGATTGTGTTTATAAGCCATTTCTGTAATTTTATTTTCAAGAGTTTGTGTATCGCAACATGAAACCAAATAAAGAAGGTATTTTCCTTCTATAATAATAACAAAGACTTAGAAAATATGAAGGTTCAATGCCGATACCACAATCTCTATCTACATCTCTCCAGTGACATCCAAATCTACCAAATCAGTCTTAATGCAATCTTCCCATCTACGTTTCGGTCTACTTCTCGGACGTTTACCCGTCAGTTCAGTGTTTATTAACATTTTAGGAATCCGCTCGCTACTAAGCCCTACAAGCTTACCGCCCATCTTACACGCTGCAATGCTATAACTTGAATTATATTTACTGGGTGTAGTTCCCTTAATTCAGTGTTTTGTAGCCTTCTAAATTTTCCCGTTAATTTATCCTTTTTCGGTCCGAATATATTACGAAATACTTCATTTTCGAAAACCTTAAGGCGCTGTTTTTCTCATAGTGGAAGAGGCGATATTTTGCATCCATAAAGAACAGTAGGAAGGATAATAGTTTTGTGAATTCTAACTTTTCTGTTTTGGGACCTTTGGAAAGGTGTGAGCTAGGAAATTTCGAAATTTAAATAAACTTGAAATCACCGCCTTTAATTTCGTTTCGTTTCTTTCATCAATTCCGTTTATTCTAGTTACCGTCGAATCTAAAGTCTTAAACCTATCTACCTGTTGAAATGTATTTTCTGCTATATCTATGTCACCGAAATTTCTATTGGTTATCATATATTTTGTTTTATGGTTATTTTCTATAGTTTTTTTTTTATTCATTTTTGTAGTTTCCTCTAAATGACTATTAAATATAAATAGAGCCATGACCCTTCATACTTCTGTCTAAAATCAATCCTTCTATATGAAAATAAATTTTTATTGGTTTTAATGAACTGAGAAGAAACTAATTGGTAGGTTAGAAAATAAGGATAAAAAAGACAATTTTGCGAATTAGATGTCTTTTGTTTCATATTAGTATTTTATATAAATGGTCGACCGTATGCGAGTTTTTTTTGTTTTTTTTTAAGTTTGTGGGACCGCCACAGAAATTAAAAAAGTCGATCCCCGGATTCAAACCGGCGCCGCTGCAGTTCCAAAGATGCAAAGACCTACGTCTTAACTCCCTGAGCTACGGTGCCAAAATTTAATGGTTATCAATTATTTATTATTACTTTGCTGAAAACAATTTTTTTTTTCATCTTAACTACAGCTCAGACAATCTCCTTCAGTCTCTAGTCCATGGACCAAATTCATGCTCCAGAACTAACAAAATTATAAAGTATAAATTTGGTCCTGTTATTTCTAAAATTGTCACTCTTACCCCTAGGCTTCTCACACACAAATGAATTTTTATTATTTACTTTCATTCTTGCTTTAGCAATTAGTAATAACTAATTAATTTCAAAGTCCTTGATTTTTTTTAAAATAATTTTTATTATTTTATATTTGCAAAATTACAGAATTGTAGAGGACGCACAAGTGGTTCTTGGACCAGCTGAAGGGGCCCAGATAGCCACAGGCGGGCTGTTACTGACTGCATTCGTTTTCGCACTCATGGTTGGTATAATTAATTTTATCCAGAATGTAATATTGAAAACTAAATTATAATTACAAAAATAATTTATATATGTAATTATTAATAAATTTAGTCATTAACTATCCAGTAAAACCTCTATTACTTGGGGTAATTATGGATATGATTGTTCACGTATAATCGAAAACTCCGGCTGATCGAACTACTACATTTTATTTACTTAATATGATACATAAGAACTTTAATTTAAAAAAAAAATAGCAGAAACTCACTTTTATGAACAAATAAACGTTTTATAAACATTAAATTATAATAGGTTGTAATAGTTACAAGGAAGACTTCTTATTTTAGTTTCTTTGAACGATTGAGATTTGTTTGCTTTTCCTTAGCAGTTAATTCTGCTATCAATCTAATAATTAAGCCATTTTTTGATAAATTTCAGACAATGAGCATATTTTTCGGACTGAGCTACTAAAGTTTTTGAAGGAAGCATTTTCCAAAATAATCCCGATTTATCCGCATCATAAATTTGATCGGGAGTTATATTTAATTTTTTGACAGTTAACAGATAAAATGTTTAATAAATAATGTGGCTACAACATTATCACCGCTGACTCCCTCCTTGAATGGCCAACTGCCTGACACCATATCTTTGGCCCGGATAAAGGGGGTCCTACTCTACATATAATAATTTCATTTTACAATTATAATATTGTACAATAATTTAAAATTGTGATATATTTGATTTTGCACAAATATTAAATTAATAAAATATAAGTGAAATAAATAAAAATTTATTATTTTCAGGAAATCAAGGGTAACATTATTTTGTTAATTGCGCATATCTCATGCTTGTTTGTAATGACATTATTAAACTTTTCCATTTGTTTCTTCGGAGAGATGCTTCAACTACAGGTAAATTTCTTTTCAAACCTATGTTAAATTTTATAAAATTCAACTCAAAGTATAAATAAATTATATAGCATAAGACAAAGAATGAGGAAAGAGAGATTAGTTGTACGATTGGCTAAAAAAAAAATTAAAAATATTTTTATGATTGCGAGAATGACTTAATTTCTTTGAATACATAATTAATGTGTATATTTACTGCTTAATACTATAACAAAATAGTACAAGAGCCGGGAAGAAAAAAATGCAGTTATCTCACCCCAATTTTTGATTACTTCAATAAAAACTATGTATAATTACTAGTCAAAATTGATGAGTTTGCCAAGTATAGGTGGGGGGATTAAAAAATGGCGGCTGTTTCAAAACCTTACAAAAACATTGATTTTTCTTAAGAAAAAATCACACTAGAAAATCTAAGAGAAAATTATTTAAAGAAGAGTAAATTTGCTAAAATAGCAGCCCTACAAGAGCTATTTACGTCCAATAGTTCTCGAGATATAGCTTTTTAAAAAGCAAAATTTCTTAAAAATCTACTGAAAGATTAGTAGTTAGTTACTTTCTTTTGAGAAATCTATATCTCAGGAACTATGTGATGTACAAATGTCTATTAGCACTCAAATTAAAGCTAGTTTAATGGACTATAAAGAAGTTTATGACCTTTACCTTCGTAGGAATAATAGTTTTCATGATATTTCCTAAAATAAATTGATTTATAGTTGTTCGGACAATAAATTTGATTTATGAAAAACTTTATTTCAGAAACCATTGGACATACTGATGTCTGCCAGCGCTCAAATTAAAGCTAGTTAAATTTACTACAAAATAGTTTATTATGTTTATCTTTGTAGGAGTAGTAGTTTTATGATATTTGACAAAATAAACTCACAAAATGTTAATTTCTAGTTGTTCGTATAAAATGTTGGATTTTTGAAAATATATCTCTAGACCCATAAGACGCACATGTGTCTGCCAACACTCAAAATAAAGGAAATTTAACTTATTATAAAGTAGTTTATGACACTTATCTTCGTAGGGGTAGTAGTTTTATATTTAGTATTCAGATATGAATATAAAATGACTATACATCAATTTATTTTAGCAAATTTCATGTAAACTATTACTCCTACGAAGATAAACACCATAAACTACTTTATAGCTCATTAAACTAGCTTCAATTTGAGTGCTAATAGACATCTGTACGTCAAATGGTTTTTGAGATATAAATTTTTCAAAATAAATTCACTAACTACTGATCTTTTAGTACGTCCCATACAACATTTTTATGAAATGTTGTTTTTTAAAAGATATACCTCGAAAACAATTTAACGTAAATAACTCTATTAGAGCTCATATTTTGTCAAATTTACTCTTCTTTAAATGACATTCTCTTAGGTTTTCTTGTGTTGTTCCTACTTTTTAAGATATAGAGCTCCGAATGAAAATTTTTTTTTATCGCTTTGAAACCCGCCATTTTTTATTTCCCCTACCTATACTTGGCAGACTCATTAATTTTGACTATTAATTATACATAGATTTCATTAAAGTAATCAAAAATTGGGGTGAGATAGCTGCCTTTTTTCTCCGCTTGGGCTCTTGTACTAAAAGATCTGATACGGTGCGCTTATCACACCTACATATAAGACGAAAATTTCAAGCAAAAAATTTTTATTTTTCTGTGTCTCTAAAAATTCGTATTCTTTACAACCGTATATCTATCAACAATATAGAATACAGTTTAACTAGAGAGGAATAATCTTTATTAAAAATGTTGGGTTGCCTCAGACACAGAACAATTTGATGTGAAACCTATTAATATAAGTAGTAGTCACAGCATAAAATAATATAAATGGTTACCACATTATGATTTTTTTTTAATTATATGCTAACATTATACATTTTTTTAATTGCTTATTGTTCTTTTTCCCTTGCATATTTTCATTTGTTTTCCTAATTTTTTATCATTCTTTATATATGTGTATATATTTTCCATTATTTTAATTTTAGAATTTCTAGTATTGCCCGAACATTACTTTTCTTTTTTTCTTTTTTTTTTTATCAAACATAAAACAGAATTATAGTCAAAAATGTAAAAAATAATAAACATTTAATAATTTAAAATAATAAAAATTACAAATCGATTGCAATCATCTGTACACGACAGATGATTGCAATCAAGAGAGATCGAGCAAGCTTGGTTGTCACCAAGTTTCCAGTTTCTGTCTAAAATTCTGCCTCTATTTTTCCACTTTTCTACTTCAGTCAAGTATCAGATTCTTTAATAATTTATATTTATTTAAAAATTTGCATAATGGTTGTTAATTATTTCGAATAAACAAATTTTATTTATTTTAATTAAAGGTACTTTAAGGAAAGACTTTTTAAAAATTCGGCATTTAACCCCTGTTAAAGAATTTTAATGAGAATACTACCCCATTAATATTGAAGAGAAATTAGTTTTACATAGATTTAATGAGTTTAATCAAAATGTTAACAACGGAAAATGGTTTCTGAGAAAATCGATTAAGTGAAAATTCGAAAATTCTGTCGATTTAATCGATAAATCTGCTATATCATCCCATGGATATACTAGCCTTAAATATGTAAACCAGTTTCGTATTACTTTCCTTTTTTGATCTAAGCTGTTTACACATATACCATTTTCAGATATTACGTTATATTAAATATTTCGCACGATCGTAATATCCCCCATTAGTATATATTTCAGATACTAAGCAGTATTTCAAAGTAAAAAAGTATCAATGCTTCAGAATTACCCCTCGCAATTCGGTCCTGAATTTATTTTGGTAATTAAAAAAAAAATACTTTCTTCCATTATTATAGAAGAAACATGTTTAAAAATTATTTAAATATGCAAAATACTAATACTACTTGGATAATTGGAATCAATGTTCGCACAATAAAATGCATATCTCAGGTTATTTTCAATAACTATAACTCATTTAATATTATTATTATTTTATATTTTACAGGGGGATAAATTATTTGAATGTCTTTGTGGTTTGCCGTGGGACGAAATGACACCTAAAACAAGAAAGAATTTCAATTTAATTTTACTGCAGGCAAGAAAGCCGATATGTATTAGTTTCAAAGGATTGCTACCAGTAAATTTTGAATCGTTTAAATTTGTAAGTATCTTTATTTTTAAAAAATCATAGGATTATCAAGGAATAGAAAGTAACAATTATAATTTTTATTTTAATTATAAATTTTCAAGATATTATCTAAGATAATTCTTCTTTCGACGTCTTGGTTTACCCTTTCAAAGTTTGCTCGTGAGCCCAACGGTGATTACTACTTTGAACGTCAATCTTATATGATAATATGATACTACTACTTCATTCATAAGCTTTACATATTTCTGTACTTATGGTTTAAAAAAAAAAAGGCCATTGTCCAAATATACCAATTTTGTCTTTATGCTATTTCTTAATCCGGAAATGTGGGAGCAATAAATGAAGTTAAGGCCGATGTCCTAATCTTACTAGATTTCAAGTTGGAGACTTTTTCAAGAGGCCAATATCAAATCTGCTATAAAATAATAAACTGCCAATGTGCACTCAACAGTTTTTTCTCAAAACGAATAAATTGTACATTGGTCCTTTGCTTGAGGAAGACCCCACTCAAACATTTTGAATAAGATCTCAAGGTGCTACATCTAATGGCAGCTATATTAGCATTGTTAGTTTTGGTAGCCATGTTGGCCTTTACAACAGAAGAGTGAATAGTCCCCATCAGACCCAAATCATTTTCTGGCTGAGATCAACTATTCAGTATGAGTGAATAATCTACACCCCACTCAGGCAAAGGGACAGAAGCAGAATGAAAGAGAGAAGAGAACAAGAATATGCACCATCAAAACCTCAATAGCTCACGAAGTAAACAACATTATCTTCATTATTTTATGTAACCCAATAATCAAAATTATATACTAAGAATTAACCCCTATTGCACAACCCTTTGGCTTAACTACAAATCATCCATTGCTTATAAGCTCATTCAAGAATCGAGACTTATCTCCCTCTTTAACAATTCCTTATTTATTTGTAAATCCATTAAATACAGTCTACTCAATAAAATCCGAGAACCAATCTTTATAAATATCAATCACTGCTTTAACCCCAGACTTTTTATATTAGATATATACATTTTTTTAAAGGCAATCTACAGAGCAGCCACGAACCAACCTATTCTGACCATGGTTGGGGGTCAAGTTTTTCATTTTGTGGGACCGCCACTTAATAAAAAAGTCAACGCCTAAGGCCGGATTTGAACCGGCGCCGCCTGCAGATCTCAGAACGATACACTTGCATCTAACCTCTGAGCTACGAGTGGCCCTATTAGATATTTATGGTAAAATAATTCATACATACACACATATGTGACGCAACGATCCATTAATGAACCAAGATCTCCTCCGACAGCTTCCGCCATTCTCCTATATCATGTGCAACAGCCATCCAATCATTTGTATCTAGTTAGGTTCTCGCATCTGTGCGGACATTACCAAGCTTTCTGAGGTTGTGTAATGTCCTTCCCAACTCTTCTTGTTCCACGAAGGACCTTCCTAGCTATTTTATCCTAGATTTCATTGGCGTCCATTTTTGCGACGAGTCCTACCCGTCTCAGACTTCCGATCTTGACAAGCCTTCCAATATTCGTGTCCTTGAAAAGTCACGAATTTCCATATTTTCCTCCTTCTTTGTCAGGTATTATCTTATTCGAAGATTCTCCGTATAATTTCTTGCTCAAAAATGAGTTGCCTATTTGCGTCAACGTCTAAGTTAAACCGTAAGTGAGGACTGGGCGTATTAGCGAATTATGATTTGATTGGTAACATGCTAACTTTTTTAAAGTTTAATCATCTATTTGCTGCTTCTAGTAGCAAAATCATGCGAAATCTCTGATGAATTTACCTCTGAACCAAAATAAATGAAGTGTTGCACTCTTTCAAACTTTCTACCCACCTAATTTAATGTAGTCTTCCTGCTCGTCATCTCCACCTACTCTTGTATACTTAATTTTCCTTTCATTTATCTAGAGTCCGAACCTTTTTGAATCAAAATTATACAATACTATAATAGTAATTATTACTATCATTATGTAATAAATCTATTATTACGGCCCACACTGCGTCATAACGGACCTGATACCTCCTTATAAAGAGAGAGAGAGAGAAAAGCAGATCTTACAGATGTAGCGATTTCTAACCATAACCGTTTTAATATAAGTTCAATAGTGGATGAGAGAATCTGAAAAGATCAGTAACTTAATTAAAATAATTTTACATGAGGAGAAGATGGTAGGAGTTATGGTCAGCAAAGAAATATAAATAAACAAAACTTATTTATTTGTGCCGACGTTTCGACCTGAATTTCAGGTCTTCATCAGGATTAGGCGAAAGTTCCGTCTAAAGTCTTAGATACTTTTACTTTAGATGGAACTTGTACCTTAAACTTGCCTTTTTTCATTGTAGTTTCAATATGAAGCAAAACAATCATTTTTAACAACTCTTCGAAAGAAAGCTAATATTTTCCACACATTACTTTTAAAATCTGCTCCAGTGGTTACATTTCCAAAATTCTGCAACACAACACCTAAGCTGCGATGATAGATAGCAAAGCTAAATTTTTTAAACTTTTAGGAAGTACTTGGTGCTATCGATTTTAATTTAGGCTGGGCGGAATAAGTTCTCAATCTGTTACTACTTTACAGTGGTGCTAAGTACATTTCTACTAACTTTATAAACAATACAATTAAAGATTCTCTCTTTTAGGAAAATTACAATTTAGCAATTAATTTTCCTCAAAGGTCTAAATTTTAACTTTGTATTTTTCAAAAAGCAAGTGGAAATTAACACCACTGTGAAGTAAGCCATCAATATAAAAATATAGTACAACTATTAATGAATACAAATATAATCTTACAGTGATGAGAGTATGACCTTATATCTTACCCATTTGCAAGAAAAGTATACTCAAAAAACTTTAATTTTCCGGTTTAGACGTTTTTTACATATTAAAAAAATGTTAATATTTTTACTAATATGAAACACTAATTACTAAAATAATTAATATCAAATACTAAATATATATATTTTTTAAAAAGAATGTATCTCTCAATGAAATACTGACATATCTGAAAAAATGCATTTTCAAATTTATTATATAATAATTGAACTTAAACAAACACAAATGTTAATCAAGAATACATAATTATGAAATCTGAATAGTTGAATCTTATAGATATTAAACTATTGTTAGTTTGATGGATGTCCAGAAAAAGTGAATTATAATATAAAAATAAAATATTTGAAATATATTTTCTCAAAAGTTAAATTTTTGAGTTAAGGCAGAACTTCATTGGGGTTATCAGTTAAGTCTATGTTAACTTTAAGTAATTATTAATATTTATGCTTCAACTGAAATGTCAGTTTAATTTTCTAGAAATGAAGAATTTTGAGATGGATCAATGTTCTAAGTAAAGGTGGGATATGTACCTCAGTGAAGTGTGGTCACGAATTTCTTCCAATTGTAATCTAAAAAAAAATCATAAGATTTCTAATAAAGGGTCGGAGTATAATAAAAAAAAACATTCTTTTACAAAATGAGTGGTTTGTATGCTTAAGGTCATTGCTCTGTTGCAAGATCTAGTAATTTCCTAATTCTGACTTTTGACTTTGCTATTTTTAAATTGGTTATTAAAATGACCAGAGATTGAAATTTATACTTGGCTTTATCTTTAAATTCTCAATTTCCTCCCTAACTTATCACATAATTTACAAATTCACTTCCATCTTTCACAGTTGGTATGATGTTTTTCTTTATTCAAATTTTGTTTATTCCTTTAAAACTTCCTGGATATTACCAGTAAAAAATAAGTTAAATTTTTATTCATATGAAAAATACACTCTTCCTCAAAAATGTAAATATTTTTCTTTGTGTAAATTTATTAATTCTTGAGTAGAATTGATTAATAAGTGAAGAGGATTCGTCTGAGGAGTAAACTGGGTGTTAGATGAAAAATTAACAAATTACAATTTACATTTCTGGTTTTTTCATTCTATTTTGTTTTAACCAACACACCTTTTCTTACCTCTAACCAAAATCATATGTAATATTATTTATTGTTTTAACAATATTCAGTTTTGTTTAATATTTATGTGTTTATGGTATTATATTTATGTATTTAACTATAACTTAGTCATATTTCCCCACCCTTCTTTTATTTCCTCTATAATTATTCTTTGACCTTAACCTCCATTGCTTCATTATTCTGGAATCTTGCTTCAAATGTGAAAAAATCTACTAGGTTGAAATGTAGGCAAACTTTAAATAGTAAAACAAAATTACCACTCATTCAATTTTTACTCCATCACTACACATCATCTTCAAAATAGAAATAAAATATTTTGTGACCAATTTATTTTTCTTTATTTCTTTTCTAGATGCTGAACACAAGTTACTCATGCCTCATGCTACTGACAACTATGAAAGAGTAATTATTGGAAAATGAAACAATTCAAAATGTATTTATTTATTGTTTGACAATACTTTTTAATGAAAGTAATTCGAATGATAGATAATAAAAGATTTTTACTTTTATTATTATGAATACAAAATATGTTTACACTCCTGAGAATACTTGGAGAACTTTTCATATTTTAGCAGATGTTTAAATATTGCTAAAACTATCAAACTATTTTTTTATGTAATCTTTTTTCCACCCTAGCTGTCTCAAAATAAAATAATTTTGTTCATAATATAGTTAATTAAAAATAATTATTTATTTAGTAGTAAAATAATTCAGTTTTATTTTAGTGCAGTTTGTAATTTTAATACAGAAGATGAAGACAAACTTAATGACACAAATACCTAAAGAAATCCCATCCTTAATCTAATAATATATTTACAGTGTAGACAAAAACAAAAAATTTCAACTATTGCTGAATTTTCAATGATTCAATTCAATGATTGTTTCATTATTTATATTTCATATCACTTCTTACCCAATTCATAAGCCTTAAATCGTTTTTCTATTAAGTCTTTAGTAGAACCAAAAAAAAAAAGATTAATAATAAGGAAGTAAAAGAAAAAAATAATAAAAAACTAGAAAAATATATAATCAGATGAGAACAACTGAAATAGAAATTCTAAATTGGAAGATCAGTAGTTGAAGTACATAATTGATTCTAGAAAGTGGTGTGGGTTTCTCATTTTGAAACCACCATGATTCCTGATGGAGCTCTGCAAACTAGGATGAAACATTGGTTACTAATAAATATTTTTATACCTTTCTTGAAAACAACCCAGGCCATCTTCCTATAAGAAACTCTAAATTTTTTGTAACAAAATGTATGTCCATGAAGTTCAGTTGCTTTTGAGAATTTTTGTTTCATCAAAAAAATATTTTCAGAAAGCCTATATTACTCTTAATGTGGGATGGTATTTTTGATCAAATTGTATTTGTCACTGTCCAAATGCAGGTAATGGAAAATGTCTGTTTTTTCGAAGGGTGTGCAATGGTTTAAAAAGGGGAAAATATTTGAAATAGTAACTTTTCAACCACATTTATAAGGAAATTTGTCAGTTTGTAATGTGTACTCTTCAATTAATAAGCAGTAATCATAAAACGTATATAAATTATTTTTTATATTTATATTAACTTTCCATGAAAAAATGGCTGAATTGAATACTTTTTTTTCTGTTGCTTTGTAGAGCCATAAGGAGGTTTTAAGGGTCATTATGTCATTATGGTACAATCGTGATGTATGTAACCATTTCAGCATTTTGAGTTAAGTCCAATATTACAATCACAAACGCCTAAACTTTTAAAATTGGCTGTTTTTATTAAATAATTTATCAACTATAAAAATTGTATTTATTGACTAGCACACATTAGTGTGAGTCTTTTTCAAAATTCCAAAGTAAAGAAAAAGTGAAATATAAACAATTATTCTTAACAATTACCTTTAATCAAACCTCTACTATAAAATATTCAATTGATTCTCCGCAAAGACTTTAGAAATTCATTACAATAATTCTTTTAAGTGTTTCTAAATAATTCTTTTATATGTTTCTCAAAATAAAGATTAATAACACATCATTCTGCCTTTTTAACCTTCACATATGTTAAATCTCACACAATCTATTGAAAATAAGCAAGATTTGTCTGAAATTGATGAACTTCATCCATGAAAGCATATAGATACAGTTCCACTATGCAAGTTAAGACAACACCTAAAAAAGAAAGAACTCGAAAAATGGAATTACTTATCTCCACTTCTGTTTAGCAGCAGCATGGTATGGGCTAGAATTAGGATATTTTCCCTCCGGACTAGTTTATTTTTTCCTTGATTTAAGTATATCATGAAATATACATTTCTTATTTTTTTTATAACTTAAAAGTTTTTTGTAGGAAAATAGTTTGAATGGCTGTCAATAAAGGTATCAAAATAGTAAAAGAAAACTATTTATTGTTAACTAATGTTTCACCTCACTATGCTGAGCTTTGTCAGGCTGTAAGATTGTAACACAATGTACATCTGAGGACAATTAGTTGTTCGTTGTATTACAATCTGACAGCCCTGACGAAGCCATGCAAAGTGGGGTGAAACATTGGTTAACAATAAATAGTTTTCTTTTACTATTTCGATACCTATATTGACCCCCACCTGGACTATCTTCCTACAATCTACTTCATACGGTCAACTATCTTCTTCCAATTTAAAAGTTTTTTGTTGTAATTTTTTCACCATGGACAAGACTTTTTTTTTTAAGTTTATTAAATTCTATAAAGAAAATAAATAAATATCTTTGGGATCTGTCAAGAGTCAGTGCTATTAAGATGATTTCAGGTAGTAGAATTGAGGAGAATGAAAACAGGAAGACAACTACTATTAGAATCCAGTATACCACTCTCTCCTAACTTCTAAAATATTATTTTACAACATAAAAATAGTAAAAAATGGAAGATAAAAACAGATGATAAAATGTTGTAAGGAAACTCCAGGAAAACAAGTCTTAGTAATTAGTTTAAAGCAATATTTTCTAGATGCAGTGACTGTACTTGTCAATATATCTTTTACTAACATGAGTAATATTTTATTTGTGTTAAACAACATCCTGATTTTTAATCACATTTTAATTTTTTTTTAAAATGAGGCTAAATATGTAGAAAAGAGATTAGTGAACATTATAATTCCTGCTCACATACTTATAATTATTACATGTATTCTCATAGTATACTTATTATATCCAAAATACATGGATATAAATTTAGATCCTGAATAGGTAGAAGAAATGGCTGAAGTCTGTATTCGAGATAAAGGTGATGCCAATTTTTTACCACTAATTTTTCAATTTTCTTTAAAAAGCAATCTCTTTCAACAAACCTTTTTCAAGAAAGAAATTATTTATAAATTATCTCATATTGAATATTAGATATCAAATTATAGAAATGACAAAACTGATATCAAGTTTGCCCTCCGTTTACTGAGGTTTATTTCATCACCAGCAAGCAAAGAAAGAGAATTTTCTCCAATTTCAGTTATGTAAAGAATAGGAAAATAAACTGGGACTGGACAGGAATCAAAACTTGTTGAATGCTGAATCTTTAAGTAAAAGAGAAAAAATGCATTAAAATATACGTTATGAACTTTAATTAAGCCCAAACAAACCCTATAATACAACTATCCTAGATGGTAGTTATATAATGTTATTTTCTTTTCAGTTATGTTACTTATGTTTTTTGTTATGTTTTTATATTTACTGAAAATTGCAGTAGTATGGTTAGAAATAAACTCTTCTGTGGAGTAATACAAAGAACTATGGTTACTTTGTTACACTGTTATGTATTTTTATAAAGATAGGATCAACACTTAGTTGATTTTGTTCAGGTAATTATTAGTTATTGATTTTGCCCACAGCTGACAAATTCAAATCCATCCTGCTATTTAGAGAAATCAGTATTTTTAAGATCTAGTCATGGGAAAGGGAAAGAGGAAACATGAACACCACGGGACATGTAGATGAAAATTTCAAACTTTTGAATCACTCAATATTGTTTCTTTTTTGTTTTTTTTCTGGTTTATGTTGATAGCCCTGGGACCTATCAGTCCTCCTGTGACAGTTGTTATGGTGATCCAGGAACAAATTTGGGTCTTTCCTAAATGAAATTAAATCTGTATAGCAGTAATGTAAGAATATTTAGATTTTATGATATTTAAAGAGAAAAAAAATGATAAAAAAATACAAGGGAATTCAAAGCTATTGTAGAGGGCAAGAGCAGTCCCAAACAAGTTCTTATCCCTATTCCCGAGTGACCAATTGGCCAGAAACAAACATTTTAAACAGCTCACAGTGAAAGTTTAAATTGGTGGTCCAAGACTCATTTGGTGTTTTAACACATTAAATATGAAGCCCCTCTAGCTTGTTTTTTGGTTCTTATACCTTTTACTTCCAGGAAGTGGAAACATCTACAGTTAAGACCAATTGCCGCCAGAGTCTATGTAAATGAATATGCTTTAAAAGATCAGTAAGATTAGAGGGTGTATTTACAAATAAGATAGAGTTATATTCTACCTATAAAACCTTTGCAATGCTGCCAAAAAAAAATTAAAGCATGAATTAGGTACTTTTTTTTATGATCAAAATATATTTCATAGCAATCCTTAAATAATTCAGGTTTTTCTCCTTTTCCAACAAGGAATTTGAATGTGTGTCAGAAATAAAAACAAGAAAAAAATAACATTTTTAAAAAATTTATTTCATCAATTTTTTAGCAGTTATTACATTTATTTTTTATCACAATAAAGATGTTTAATTCATAGGTAATTGGTTCACTGAATTTTCCGTTATCTCCATCATTTATGAAGAAATAATTTTATGGTGATCATTAACAGTTCTAAAAGATAATCCTGAAAGTTCTTGGCAATGTAACAAAACATTAATAATACAACTATTCACAAAATTTTGATAACTTCTTTTTTAAACATTAAATTATGCAATAAAAAGGAAAATCTTTTGTAAATCAATCTTAAAACATCTGCTTGGGAACAAGGAATCTGTTTCAACTGTCTCATTTTGACATTAATTAATAATCATAATAGCAGAGAGGTTTTTAATAATTAACACCAATTTAGCACATGATATTTTTTTTCTGAATCACTAAGTGAGAATTCCTAAATCACATAAATTGGAATACCTCAAAGGAAAAAAAATACACCTAAGGATATTAAACATCATTGTTACTAAGCAGCTGAATTAAAATGAAAAAACAAAAAAAATCATATCATGATTTTAATACAACATTGATATAACCTTTTTTTCAGTCTTATAAATTTGCAAATTCTAAAAAAAGACAAATCATATTTTTATTTTTTTTCAGCAAGATTAAATTTTAATTTAAAACGTTACATTAGTGAAATTAAAATGGTAGTTTATGCATTAAATCACTTCAGTAAGCCTAGAGTATTTACAATGTATGTTTTAACATATTTATAATTATTTACATAACTTAAAAATGTACTTGTTTGTATGTACAATAATATGAAACTATTCGTAATAAAAGTTCATTTCTAACATTAATATAAATTACTATGTTTTTTAAAACAAAATAAACAAGAAATTTTAACAAAATATAGCTGTAATAAATATAAACTTTGGTACAAAAAAAATGTTAAATATAATGTGAACATCCGATGTTTTATGATCCTAGCAATATTTCCTTTAAACTATACAATCATATTAAATTCTAATACTTATCATGGCATCAACAGCATTACACACTTAATCTAAAATTCAGCCATACAATATTGTGAGATACTGCAAAAGCACCATATATAATGATTAAAATACAAAATCTAAATTGTATATAAAATTATATGATGTTGAAAAATAAGTAATACAGTAGAAACCCTATAAATTGAACTTTTTTAAACTGAATTTTTTTGTATATTGAATTATTTAGAGTAAAATTTTAGATCAAATAGATGGCTCATGAAAAAAAAAAAACTTAAAATATCCAGCAAATGCTATTTCAGATGAAAATATTAAAGTTTCAGGCACAATTTATTCTCAACAGTAAATCTTATTCCTGAAAACTATTCATGCCTGAAAATATATTCAACATAGATCAAATGGGTATTTTAAAAATAAAAATAATAACATAAAGTTGTTTTGTTTTTTTTAGTACATGTCTAAAAATCATAATTTCAACTGTTCTACTTATTGTAAAATTTCTCAATATTAAATTGTTTTCAAGAAACTTTTAAGTTCGAACTATAGAGGTTCAACTGTATTAAGAAATAAGAGTACATAACCCACTAAACAACAAAATTTTCTAATCCAAAAATTATCATCAAATTAAAGAAAACCAAAAGAAAATGAAAAATTTAACCCTTTCAATGTCGTGATAACAAAGTTTGTGATTAATGATTATAGCGGCCCATTACAGTGGTGAAAACAATACTTGATATATCATAAAAAACATTTAAATAATTTTTAATGAATTATTGGGTACAATATGAAAATGAAAATACAATTTGATCATAAAAAAAAAAAAAATGCTTAAAATATATGAACAAATACAAAACCACTGAATGAGTTAAATTAATCATTAACAAAAAAAATTAAAAACCTGTAAACATTAAATTTCAGTTAAATAATAAAGAAAAAGGAATAAAGCCATTCTGATACTGCATACCATCGCATAACCAAAATTAAGCTAAATTCTACGTATCACATATACAATGTCAAGCAACTTTATAAAGAAACACAAGTAGAAGAGATTGTAGCTGCGTAGGGAAAGGAAGATCATCAAATTTATTTTAACTACGGAGTTATGTCCTCTGAAAGTTTAAATGCATATAATTTAAATTTTGAATATTTTAACGAGAACATCAAGTAAGTCTAAAGTATTTACTGCTGTTACACATGAATCACTAAATAATTTAATGGATTTGAAGATATTAGGAGTAGGTCACTTGATGGGCCTTGGTGGAGGAGCGGGACAGCTGCCTTTCTTTTCTTTTACTGGAATGTTTTCATAAATTTGTTTTGGAATTTCTTCAGGTGGCCTGAAAAAAATAAAAAAGAATTAATTGTTAATTGCGTAATTATTGATTGAAATATAAAATTATTATAGAAGATGAAAATAAAACATTCATCCCTGTAACATATGTGCTTTTTCAACTACCAATTGACTTCATGAGTTTTTACATCTAATTTTTTAAAAAATGTATTACAAATTTTTATTTACTTACAAAAAAATTAATAGTACTGATAACGAAGTTCAATAATTATTACTCCAAGATGTTCATTTTTTTAATTTAATATTTCTTTTTTTTTCAAAATCATTTAATTTTGTTAATAAAAAATTGAATTGAACTTCAGTTCCGAAGTTTAAAAATTAATTTAAAAAAAAATGATTTTAGCAACAAAATGTAAAGTAGAACTTTAAAAAACAAATATGACTGCCTAGAACACAGCTTACATAGGCTTCCTCACTGTTTTTATCTTTTTTTGTTATATCCTCTTCTTTTCCTTTGTAAGAATTACATTTTCTGGAAATTATTGTTTTTCTGGATTTCTATTGGGTAGGTAATTACCTATATTTCAACATTATTGATGTGCCATTTGAGAATAAATTCTACAATAAACAAGAAGAAACCATTGTTGAAATATAGGTGAATCCAGAAAGGGTTTTTTCGCATCAGTAATAGAAGTTGATGAAATTTTTATGAGATCATGTCTACATTAATCCCCAATATTCTTCCAACTTTGAGCCAAATCGGATGAGCAGTTTTTGAAACATAGGTGTAACAAGGAAAATATTTTTGAGCAAGTGTAAGAAGAAAGAAGTAGTGGACAAAATTTCTATGGGGCTATCAAAGTACAAACTTACAAATCCTGAATATTTCATTAAAATCGAATTAACGGTTCAATCTAGGCCTGAACACAAGTTGGACAAAAGACATGGAACAAAATTAGTTCCTTGATCACTAAAATATAAAATGCGAGTGAGAATCTTTGTGAGGAAAACATTTTTTTTTTCAATTCCTGGATGAATAAAAAAACTTCCCTACCTTCAGTAGTGAGGAAGAAAAAATTACATCAGTACGTATTAAGTACGATCTTTCACATCAATTTAAAGCATTTCTTAAGCAGATTCTTAAATAATTTGATATAATAAAATAACTTGAGGAAAAGAATGTGACATATTAAAATAATGATTTTAAAATAATGTGGCAAAGAGTTCAAGCAAAAACTTACAATGATTATAATTAAAAATTAGAAATATTTGACAATGATTAATAATTAAAATGATCTTTTTTTATTACACTCTTTGGGCACTTAATAGAGGAGATATAGATGCTCTAGTTGTTTGGTGGATAATTTTTAATCTTTTGCTCTTACGGTTTGAATTTTTCCAAGCTAATTTCAAATCTTCATTTTAGGACTTTACAGATCAAGGAAATGCCAGTTTGACCACATATTATGTCTGAACTAAATTCAGAATAAAGAAATTTCAGCACTAAAAAGAAGCACACTACCTACTAGCTTAACACAGTCCTCTCCACTTTCTACTAAGATTTAAAAAAGGACTGTCTAACATTAAGAAAACACATTAACATCCATAGAGCAGTTTTATACAAAAACAGAACAACGAATCCACAAAACTTGAAAAATTCAATAATATATACTAAACAAAAATTAAAAACAACTAATAAGATGACCATTAAATTATAAAAGATAAACTACATATTTAAAAAAAAAGTAATGCAAAAGTCAAAACGTATATTTTACCTTGGTAGATGTGTTTCAGTGGATGACCATTTACTAAGTGTTCCTTGTGGTGTTGATGGAGAATCATTACAATATCGTATGTTACTGTACTCTCTACCAGCTTGTAAAGATTTCTAAAACAATAAAAAATTTGGGATAAATTATTTTTCAGCCAGATTTTGCTGTCTTCAATCAAATAACAAATATTAAATGTACAATAGATAAATTCTAGATATCTAAATTGATATGATCGTCACTGTGGGACAGTGTAGTCCCAAAAATCCGAAAGTATACTTGAACAAAAAACTAAAGGGTATGTTCTTTGGAGACAAGATAAACTACAGCAGCACCTTTAAAAATTATATTCCACAAGTTGCAACAGGGTTGTTCACCATAGCATAGATTTATATACATTAAATGTCACCGAAAGCATATGACTAGGATAGCCTTTTCCTGCTGTCACCATCTCCTTCACCTTCATCCTCGGCTAAGATGCTGACATGCTCTTTCAGAGGTTAGCTGGTCAATTAAAATTTTATGGTTCTAATCACCACCTTCCAATCACTCATACGCATCATTATCATTTATAATCTCAGAGTCAGGAATATTCTCTCAAGAGAACTCTTGTAACTATGCTACACGGTTTGCCTCTTGATTTATAACAACTTACACTACAGTATAATAGACAGCATTCTGTTCTATTATCATCCATTTGGTACCAGATTCAAGGTTACATTTAGTTAGACTAATCTTGTATAATAAACTAAGTAATCACAACTAATAATACTCAAATGATCAAACGATGACTGATAATAAGTCCGATAGCAATTAATGGAATACAATTCAAGCTAATATGTTCATGCAAAACATAATACGTTAAAGCTATAATCAGAAATGTTGAAAAAGAATATGCAATATTTACCTGTTCTGCTTGTATTCTTTGGGAGAGTGTTTGCATGTAATGTTGTACAGCCAAATAAACAAATTTATATTGTGCTTCAGTTTGAACCATTCCAGATCTTTGTGCTCTAACCATTTGAATAGTCCTTTGAATATCTATTTCACAATCCAAACCTGTAAAGAAGTAAATTTAAAATAAAATGTCAATTTCTTAATCAAAATATGTCAATAACTCCAAAACAGAACAATAAATACAATACAATACATATTTAATAACTATGCTAATATGAAAGTATATATCAGACTGGCGAAATGAAAACACACTGCACTTGTGTCTGGTAGGTTAAAAGCACTAAGAACTAATCTTTTATTTATGCATTTTTCATAATTCTCTATTTCCAACAACTTTATATGCTAATGTTTATTCTAAAATCTTTGGCTTTCCAGCAGTCTATGTCTACACAGCTACTCATATTTCTGAAAATGTGTTTTCAACCTGGAAAAAATATTTTTCCTCTTATCACCTTAATTCTATTATCATATCCTTTTATAGTTTATATTTATACATTTTTCAGAACTAATAAAAATGTGCAGTGTGAATCCATTTTGAAAATTTAGCATTTAAGCCCCGTCAAACTATTTCAATGAGAATAAGACCTGGCTGATATTAAGGACCATTTGATTGTACATTGATATACCAAATCCAAGTTTAATCAAAATCGTCAGAGCAGTTTTTGAGAAAATTGAAAAAATGTGAGACGATTCTATAGATTTTATGTATAGAAACTGTGGTTGTGACATCTCAGGTACATATATACCCGGCTCAAATATGTGTTTATTAATAGTAGAGCAACATTTTTTAGCCTTTAGTTTATCTAAAAAGACTTCTACAAAATGCGCACTCAATTTTAAACATTTTTCATTCAAACTAATTTTTTAACCATCTCTTAGCTTTAATAATTAATTTATTTGTCCCCTCCTCTCTCCTCATTCTGCAAAATATGATAATCATTCAGGTTTAGAAACATACCATTGTTTTAATTAAAATATTTACAACTAAACTTTCTTCGCCTTAAATTTATCATATAAAGAAATGATACATTTACTCACCTCGAACACTAATGTAATTGAGTAAAATATGAATCACAATAAAAGTTCCGGTTCTTCCAATCCCAGCACTGCAGTGGACAACCACAGGGCCAGTGAAACCAGTACTCTCATTGCACTGATTTACATCATGAACGAAGTTTAGGACTGAACCTGGATCATTAGGGACTCCATGATCAGGCCATCCCTACAAGAAAAAAAAAAAAAAAAGTAATAAACTGATAATAAAAACTACCTGAAACTTAAAAAGATGAAATTTATAAATATAAAAAGAGTTGCTAGAAGAACAAAAATTAAAAGGGGACTTAAGGTTTATTACAAGTGATATATAAGATGAAAAGTAAATACAATTTGTTTAATTTTCCAGTTTAGTTAATACTGTTAAAGAATAAATTCATGGTATGTGATGTTTTGTTGAAATTTTAGAATGGCATAACCTATATCAGAATCTTTACTTTCTCGGGAAATGATCAATTTTCGGAAAAATCAGAAATTAATAAATGCAAACAAAAATAGATATATTTACCTGATAATGGTAATGGTAAATTGTTCTCTCCTCATCACCGTCAGTTGCTGATAACTCTCTAAGAGTATAATCAGTCCTGGAAGTCTGTGAAATATTTGTTACTTTGATGTTTCCATATTCATTGCTTTCTCCTTCTTCAGGCCAGTACCGAGCACATTTATTCTGAATAATAAAAAAGAAATAAATGATTGGGTTGCACAACCAAAGTTTAGTAAAATAATGGTAAACCAAATAAGTTCATCAATTGGGTCATTACACAATATAATTATTATTGAATCATAAAATAATAAAAAGGAAATTCAGATATCATATCTTAAAATTTAGGTAGCTTTCGGCATTTTTTTTTAAAACTAGTTCTGAGTGAAATTAAAAAACTGGAGAGTATTGCTAACATTTTTGCAGAAATATATCAAATTTAGTGGATCTAATTAACACTGTGGTCTGACAATGCACAAAAGGAACTCCTCTTAACTCTTTGACAAGAGAAGGTAAGCAAGGGAGGACTCCAACTTATTGCAAACTGATCGAGTAGTACACAATCCCCAGGTATTATTAAGTATATTTCCAGCTATGTATTATTAAGTATAAGACCCACATTGCAGGTCTTTATCAGGACTGTTCCGTTATTAAGTTATACCCCATTTTTCATTGTTATTATAACAGCTTTGATTAAGACCTGCAATGTGGGTCGAAATGTTGCCCCCTAATAAATAGTTTCATGATTGTTTTCTTGACAGAAACCCGAACAATCTCCTTCTTGATTCAAAAATGGTTAACCATCAAAATATAGCAAAGCAATTGATTACCTTTCCCCTTTCAGTCTCTTTGGTTGTCATCACTATAACTCTAGTATTGTGCTGCCAAACCATTTTCCAAAAGTCATTAACTGTATTTGGTAAGCAGCCTTGAGTGGCAATATAAACTCTGCCATTTGGATCATCATCACACTACAAAAGAACAACTTATAAATTAACATAACAAATTGCTCAAATTAATAATGAAGAAATATTTAGAATCTAAAGACTTAGTTAACAAGTATTTTAATATGTTTTTAAAAATTAACCGGACAAGATAAATCGATATATTTAATGTATTTTTAGGTTTTTGTTTATATTATTTTATGTTAATAAAAGAATGGCTACAAAAACATTTATTTCAAGTAAGCCCTAATTAGGGTAGAAATGTGCCAAGATTTAAAACTTCTATTTTTTTTTGCCAAAATTTAAAAGCTAATTCTGAGAAAAATTTAGATAGTATCTATTTTGTGTTAAAAACTGCATATGATTGTATAATCTATTAAAAGAATTATGTAAAACTGAAATTTATAGAAGTAAACATCAATAAGGTTTAAAGATTAAATATTGCTGTTCAAAATCCCAGTTCTAAGAATAATTGTTATAATAATAATGGTTTGAAAACCAATTTCTAATTAGCTATTATGAAGGCACAAGATTCAGTGCCTCAGGCCAGCATAAAATTAAACAGCACTATTTAAAATAATGATGAAAAATGCCAGCAATCATAATTTACCTTAATATAATTGGCATTTATATAATCTGAGCCTGGTTCATCTGGATCAGCATTCTCCAGTTTAACCCTTGTATGGTCAACTGTAAAAAATGTTTTTCGATTAAAAATATACACATAATAAGTAATTTAAGATAGTTCAAAGAATAAATTAGGGAAGTATTATAACACTCACATGGTAAAATATTTTTATATCTGTTTTTATTTCTATTTTCTGGACGCTGGCCTTCTTTTCGAGAAAACAAATATTTACATTCTTGCTGTTGTAATGACTCAAATTCTTCCCAAAAGCCTGCTTTTCCTGACCATTGGCTGTTTTCTTTCTGTTAAATAAATATAACAAAAGATAAATATAAAAAATGGTAGATTATAATATAAAACAAAAAAAGTACTTAATTCAAAAATATAACAACAAAAATGTACTAGCAGACTTGAATAACTACAATGCATATTTATCAAGGAATGGAAAATCTAAGATAATTAGCTTTATTCGACTAATTATTATCAACTATAGATTAAAAAAAAATTATGTACCTTTCAATAAACTGTAAAACGTTTAAAAAAAAAAAAGCTAAATAAAAGGTATATTTTAAAGCAAGCCAATTTTCAAAAATATATCTGACTAAACTTATTTTTAATTCCAAAAACAACAACATTTAGAATAAGAACAAAAAAGAAGTATCAAATGACAAGATTTAAAACATACCGAATTGATGGATTCTGTAATTCTACTGTTAATTCATTGAAAGACAATAAGGAAAAAAATAAGCGATGGAATTTTTTCAGTAAGAAATAAGATAATAAAAAAGAATAACTAACTAAGTAAAAAACTTACTTGTAACTCCTTAACTCTTGAGTCAATACCACTCGCATTAATCCGAGTGGCATTGAAAGGCTGGCGAAGATGTACAACAGTACCACTGGTTTCAACCATTGGATTCTTTTTGTAATGTTCAATTAGTTCACTTAAGCTACTGAATTTTTCACCTCCTCCAACATCATATTTATTATCCT
>NW_027115055.1:387380-413317 GCF_000696795.3 Halyomorpha halys
CCTAACCCTCTAATTCTGCTCTACTTCACAGTTTGTTTCTTTGATGCCTACTCTATTCTTGCTCTTGTCTTTCTGATTCCATTACCATAACCTACAAACTTATTATTTTTTTTAAAGGAGTTATAACTACTATCTATGTTTTTATTTCAAAGCTGGTAATAAACTAGTCAAAGTACCAGTTGAATAATTATAATTATATTAAATAATTATTAAAACTTACAATTGCTGTAATTAATAAATTACAGTTTATTTTAAAAATCATTTCTGAAATCTTACCTGACATCGAATCATTACATGAGTGACTTTGTCATCTGTTCTAACAGATAATACGTAGTCTCCAGGCTTACTCTGTGATTCACGAACTAGAAAACTACCATTTTTCCCTTTGTCCAAAATAAGCTTTTCCGCTTCTTTTCCAGATAAATGACCATGAAACCACCTGGAATAATATTTAACATGAATACTATGATCAAACATAAAAAGCTCACAAATAAAAATTAACAGTATAACAAAAAAAAAAAATAAATAAAAACTTAAGTCAGTTTCCTAACAAAAAATTATTCATAGAAACAGTTTGACTAAGCAAACCTACAAGCGTCATTATAAAAGAATATACTTAATTTATATTAGAAATAATGTACTTACAATTTTTATATGATAAAATTCACACTATTAGTAAATATAAAACTATATATTTAAAATCTACAAAATATATCCTGATCATAAAAAAATCTCAGAGATAAACATTTAATTCTAGAATATGCACATGATATTTAACATTTTTTTAAAGTAAGAAAAGGGTGGAGACTGACTGAAACTATAATAAGTGAAACTGAATATAAAGATAAAATCAAATACTTGAGTTTTGTTCAAAAAATAACCCTAATGGTGTAGCAATGCTATATAAAAGAATTTTGTATGATCTCTCACAAACTATGGTCTTTGACAGGCTTTCTATATCATAAAGCAAGACCAAATTGATCTGTTGATAATTACCCCTAATCCAACTTGAAACATTAAAGTAGTAAAAGACATACTTCATGAAAGAAAGCTTGTTTTCCATTTTAAAAAAAGTTTATAAAAAAAAAATATTATTTTCCAAAAATGTGGCTAAAAATAGATATTATGAAAATCAGTTATTATGTTAATATTTGAATTAAATAACTACAATGAGCTTTTAACCAGTACTAAAAATAATGACAGCCTCACTTGGTTTTAAAAAATAATCACTGAAATAAACCATTAACATAGCACTGATTATATAATTATTACACTAATAAAACTAGATATTTGTGGGTGCAGGCTATAAAAATGAAAAAAAAATACAGAAAATTTACGGTACATTTTTATATTTTTACCTTTTAATCCAACCATCATATCCCTTACTAATATTTTTTTTTAAATTACTGTTTTCAAAAGCACACTCAATGAAACAATAATTATTTAATAGACAAACTAATTTTATACTTATACATTTTCACAAATGTAAATACATGAATAAATAATTAGATGTAACAATGAAAAAAAAATTAATATAGATAAAAGCAGTAATAATGAGAAAGATATAACAGAAGAAGTAAAAATCATTAAAATAAGTTAAATTAATACTTCAACATTAATAGGATGTAAAAGGTAATACACCAAAATAAAGATAAACCACAGAAAATAAAAGAAAATGTATTTTTTTTGTTTTGTTTTTAGGGAATAATCTAATAAATAAAATATATACTTTTGAATTGGTTTAATAAAGATTTACATAACTTATATGTTCCAAATACAACATGACATAAAATTGAACATGCAATATTACAGGAGTTTTCAACTGAGGACAAAACAATTATTTTTTCTGATAACACAAGAGTTCCCAAATGTTTTTTAGCCACTAACATATATTACAATGACTAAGAGTAAATCTAAGAAAACATTTTTAATTAAGTAGACGATACATCTCTAAAACGTGCCCCACAGTTTGGGAACCCCTGACATAGTACATTTGCTAGGTAGAATAAAAATTACTCTAAAGAAAATAATTTAAACATTTTTAGAAACTAATTACCATGAGTAAATTTTTATTAAATCATCACGAAAAAAAATAGTGCGTGACATGTATACTGATTATCAGAGACCTGAATTTAAGACAGGCCCGTATTAGTTTGTCTTCTTTGTCTTTTATTTACTTTTAAAAAAAATTCTGTTTCCAAATTTTGGGGGAAAAGTGCCCGTAGTTGAATATTTTGATTTAAAAAAAAAATTTTATACATATATTAAGAGGTTGATAATTTTCAAAATAAATTATAACTCAAGAAAAATAGTTCAAACATCAAATCCTTCATAACTTCTATGAAAGGATTTGTAGTTTGGATCAACTTGTAATTTTTACTGCACACATATTTTCTTTTTCAAATTATTTTTTTATTGCAACTCATCTAAGCAAAACATAGTTAACTATAATTAATTAATTTTCAACATTAAAGCATAGATTTTCTTTTTAAAAAAATATATATTTAATAAAGGACTATTTTTTAATATTTATATTTTTTTTGTATTTTAATCTGTTTTTTTTTTTTATAGTTCAATGGAACCAGTCTTTACTAATGATAATGTTTTTTATTAAGAAAAATATTTTTTTATTTAATCAACAAATATTAATTTCATGCTTCAACATGAGATAATTTTTTTTAATCTGTTCTCTTCCTTACATTAACAATTCATTATTTATTATACTTATATTATTCAAAACATAAAATTATTTGATCAACTATTGGGTGTTTTATAACATGAGAATAATTGCAAATTAGGGCTTTTCCAAAGTACATTTTACATTTTGTTAAAGACTTTTAATTACATATTTTAGGATAATTTCCTGCAAAATAATCTGGTCTCTGATGTAGACTATTAATCAACTGAACTTTAATCTTCAATAATTTATTAGAGCAGAAAAAATTGAACCTACAATGTACAATATGCGTTTGAAATAACAATGTGCAATTGAGGAAGAACAAGAGAGAAATAAATGATCGAACTATCTAATATTACCTTCAAAGTAAGTCAGAGTACTTCCCCTTCCTCGTCTAAATCATTATCATTCAACAAAAGGATGCATTCTTGGTTTAACATTATTTCAATGCATGAGATTCTATCTTGTTTTAGATTAACATACCATACATCTGGACACAACATGTTTCTATGTTATTTAATGGTACAAATATTTAGTTTTAGGTCTTTTTTTCAGTCATATATAACATAATTTATGGGGAGTAAAATTCATAAAACAAGAACTGGATATAATGATCCCTTTTAATTAAACAATTCTTTATTGAATTCTACGCCATCTTTCAAATAAAAAAACCTTTCACAGTACATCCTCGAAGATTAAGGTGGAAGCACAGAAGAAAGACAAAGTTGAAAAATGGGAATTATTATAGTCGGTCTCAAAACATGCAGATTTATACATAATATAAAAAAACACTTTCTTCCTTAAACTAACAATTTTTTATGAGAAAGGGATCAGTTAAAAAGTTTGTAGAATTTGGTAGAAAAAGGTGTTAAGAAGCAAATACAATTAAATTAATTTATTAGTTGTTATTAAAATTTCATACTTATTCAACTAATTTACTTCGAATATCACGCAATTACTCAAGTAGTAACTACTTTTTTTTCTGTTTACAAGTTATATTCGCACATTTGATGTTATATTAAATTAAGAATCAGTTATATTTATAAGCAATCCTCAATATTAAGTATTTGATACTGGTTAACTTTAATAAGCCATGCCATAAAGTAGGACTAGAATTGTATTCCACAATGATGAAGGAAGAATATAAGCTTGCAATGAAGTTATTTTATCTCCAAAGTATAGTTTCTTAAGTTGGAAAGTTTAATAAATTTTGAATTAGACAGTGAATTTTAACTTCCTTTATTAGTTGCTCACTAATTTTTACATTTTATCCTGGACATTTCAGGCCTTCGTTTCTCCATATTCAGCTTTGTAATAAAATTTATTCTTATTTTTTTTACAATACACTTCTATTAGTCAAATAAATAGATATAATAAATTAATTAAAATTATTCCATATATTACAGTTATATATATTTGTGGCAAAGGGTTACATTTTTTCTCTGTAACCTGTGTAGAGCCTACCGTCATAACAATCTTCTTAAACTTCACATTAGTATGTGACTAATAAAGGAAGTTAAAATTCACTACTTATATAATCAATATATATATTATTCTTTTATCTCTTAACTGAGCTGAAACCCCGATAATTTATCTGGAGCTAGTTATTTATAAATAAATAATTAATGCCCCAAAACTGGCTTTATTATAACGAGTAAATTAAATAATTATTAACTCAAACAGATTACAGCCAATGAGGACTGTATCACTCACTGTAAAAGCACAATAATATTTAAATCTCGATATCTCGATAATTAAATATCTCTCTCTATTTATATAGTTTAATATCTCTACAGACTATCCCACAGTTACGCTACATGTTAAAAAGTAACTCTAGCTCTGCTATGGTCAATGCACAATAAAATAAAAAATATTTTTTAAGTTGTGCCATTGTAAAAGCAAATCAGCAATATTCCAACAATTGGGGAAAATAAAATGAAAAGAAGTAATTTCAAAATAAAAATAGTTGTTTAACAGTTAAACAACAAGGTAATTTTAATGTTCTAAGAAGATAACATTTATGAAATTTTACATTCTTATTTGTGTCAAGAAGAAACATGGAAGAAATCACAGCTACTACAGATTAGATTAAGGAAGAATATGACATAGGCGTGTACTAAGAAGGTTGCTTGCTTTTCCATTTAACAAAAGCCACTGCTACACGATGCTTCCAATATCTTCCAAGTTGGATGCTCGTAGGTTGGACACACCATGTGTCAAACTAAGCTCAATGGTTGGATACAACATGTGTCAAACTACGCTCGACAGTTGGACACTTGTGTCAAACTCTGAGCTTCCAATGCTTACAATAATTCGTTTTTCCAAACATTCGATTCAACATTCATAACATCGGGTAGCAGCGACTTAAGCCATATAATACTTAGAGATTTAAATGTAATTGAGACAGTTCAGATATTCTTGTTCTTAATGATTGATTCGTTCATTACTAACAGGAGGGTACCATCGACAAGAGGATATTCGTTTCCATTGAAGAGGAATGTTTTGACAACGAGCATTGGAGTGCAACTGAACTCTTTTACCACAGATTACTTTAGTTGCAAAGATCTGAAAAATATAGATGACGAACCTATAGATGTTCGGTGAGCCATTATTGACACTGCAAGAAATGTTTTAAAAATAAAATGATGGCAATAACTCTATATAAATAAGAAGACAAATTAGGCATATATAAATTTCAAACTCCATGCAACTTAAGCATTCATTTTAGCTACAAAACATGTGGTTACACGAGTAGAAACTGCACTTCATTACCAACTAAATCATTGGACGGTAGAGAACCAGTTTGGAGTCCCACACTTTCTTTATAAAAATTATGCCGCTGCGTAGGACTCATTGACCAGAAAATAAATCAGCTAAACCCACTATTAGCCTAGTTCCGTGTCTGCAAGTATCCTTACATAAACGGAAGGCGGGGGTCACAGTCATTTGTGATGTCACTCATAAATCGAGGGCGCGTCAGGCTTAAGATATCTTTATTAGTGTATCCATCCCACATCTAGATTTCACACGCATGAGTGTATGCTATCCTACATCTATATTGACACGCACAACGAGAGAGAGGGGGAGAGAGAGAGAGAGAGAGAGAGAGAGAGAGAGAGAGAGAGAGAGAGAGAGAGAACTCTTTGATTCGAAAAAACACATGTGTTGGCCTATATCTGGAATTCTGCGAGTAGCTTGAAAGGTCAAGGGCAAAAGATAAACCCAAGATTCAACATCAGTCTACGATATCACTGACTAATTAGGCATCTTGGAGAGAAATGCTTTATTTAGTCATGCTGCCCAATTACATTCGGTTGCTACAATACACAGCATACTAATCAGTCCATGATCGGACATATATACAATACATAGTATTATTCGCATATATTCGCATGTATATGACAATAAATTTTTTCATTACATTATATTTTCTTTACTAGAAAAATAGACATACTCATTAAAAAACAATGATAATGATATTAAGAAATTATAAGTACCTATTACTTATTTATAGAGAGAAGCGACTACAGTTAATATAATATCTAATCTTGCACATACCACAGTTCTGAGGTTTACGTTGGTTTCCAATGCACGTTAATAATACTTATTTATATGGCAAAATAAACCACTGTTTCACAATTCAAATAGATATAAAGTTTTCTTCAAGAGGCGGATCGAATGTTCCATCAAAATTTTTAACATACTCGGGTACACGTAACAGTGAAGACAAGTTGAGAACTACTAATTTTTCAGTGGAAAGTTATAAACTGAAGTTTAATATTTCAAATTAGCTACATTAATGCGGTAATTAATATATGTGTTTTCCTCAAGTTTAATTTTAAATCAAGGTTGCAAGGAATTATGCTTGGCTGACGATTGTATATTTCATTGCACAAAAAAACTAAGTGATGCACAATCTTTCCTAAACTTCACAAAGATGGTGAAAAAACGTGTAGAGGATACATTTTTTTCCTTGAGAACGAATTTCGGTAATTGAATGCATATAAGAAAAAAAATCAAGCGAACAAGAATCAAATTATAATATGAGTCATCAACAAATACAACTAGTAACAGAAACAAACCTCTCATCTCATCGAACTTACGATTCTCAGTACTCATCATACGGTAAATAACCTGAAGGTTCGATGCCGATACCACCAATTGCTGTCTACATACATTTGTTCGGTGACGCCCGCCCGAAACCAAATCTACAAGATTTATATACTTATATATATACTTTCCTTCTACATACGCTTTGGTCTAATCATCGGACCAGTGTTCATTAAAGATTGAAAGGATTCGTTTTATGCTAAGCTCTGCAACATTACACGCGTATCTTATTTGCCGCAATGCAATCACCTGAATTATTTTTGCTTCGCTTCGCTTAGCATTCTAAATTCACCTGTTAACTCATCCTTCTTTGGTTCAAATAATTTTCCCCAATATTTTATCTTCAAAAACTTTAAGGCGCTATTCTTCCTTCATTGTAAGAGGCCAAGTTTCTTGCCCGGAGAGAACAACAATCAAACATTAAAAACTAATTATTTACATTTAATTATAGAAGAGATCTCCCCATGTCGAATAAAAGAAATAAATTAACAAACATCAATTAATCTACAGTTGAAAATTTGAAATTTTTCATGTCCTGTAATAACTTTAGTAATATTAAATTCACTTGGGTATCTTCTATGAGAAAATTGAAAGAGCAACACTTCCTTTTGAATTTTTTCCCCACGCAACAAAAATTTTTTCCACAGCCAATGAAAATTAGGAATTAGTTCAAATTCCCATTTATTTGAACCAAAGCCACTGATTCCCTTTAATTTTAGAGTGTAGTAGGTTATCGGCGGTCGAGGTACATATGCGGGCAGGAACTTCATTGATAAAAAGAAAAGGAAAAAAGTAGTAGAAATGGGAAAAAAAATATATGATTTATCTGAAAAATAGTAAGTTCTAAATATCATAAAATAACATAATGGTGACCAAATGATTAGTCGTTGTAAATATCAACTTTCGATCATGAGTTCTTTTGTTAAATCTATTTCTAAAAAGCAACATGATATTGTTAAACACTCAATTTCCCAAATTTATTTGTAATTCTTCAATGTTTTTCACTTTTTTGAAAAATAAGACAATATTGATGTATAGGGTTCTAATGAAAAGTTAAGATTAATATAACACTTAAAAATTTATTTAAAACCAAAATTCCGTCAATTAGACAGATGGAATTAAAGAATTTATAGAAGTATTATATTTAATATTGTGAAATGTGATTGCGTGAATATTTTATAAGAAGTAGCTGAGAATGGCATACAAGCTGAAACATTGTTGAAATAAATGTGATGTTCATGAAGTATAAGAGTCTATAAATATTAATAACAATAATATTTGAAGCTAGGCAAGTTTAAAAATAACAGTTTCAGTTACTTATGGAACATAACTGAACATTTTTTTAAAAAATAAATCTCGGTCTTTGACACGTAAGTACTTGATTGCCTATTAGTGAATTCTATAAACGACCATTTTTAATTTTAATCTTTTACTTTGAAGATTATTTAGTAAAACGTTAATTATTAACTGTAAGAACTTGGTCCGTATGGCGTGCAAGAAAGACACACAAAATAGCAGAAAAAATATTTATTACTAATTTACAAGTTTACTTCTTTTATTTTTTTCTTTAATCTTTTTAATTTTACGTTATGAATTACTAAAGACAATGATGTGCGTCACAAAAGACATGCACTAAACTCAGTATTTTTCAAAATGTTTCAATTTACTTTGGATTCACGAAATTTTCAGTTGTTTTGTATTTTTTTTTCTGTTATACAATATGTTAATTATCAGTAATATATAGACAATTTATTTTATTTTAATAAATATTTATATTACTGAATTTCAACCTAAAGCAATATTTACAAACTGTATCTTAGTTATATTTCAAGTAGTATTATTTTATTTTATTTGTATATTTGCAATTTACATCAAGTTGTCATTTTATTTTTCTTAAGTTAGTCATATCTTTGCTCGTATTTTTTTTCTTTTCTTTTGAGAATAAAGATTTTTCATTTTTATTTCCTTCTTAATTTTTTTTTTCTTATTTTGAACTTATATATTTTTTCAATTTTATTTATAAAACCTCTTCCCTCTATATATCATAAGTCTTATAACAGATGGAAATAAAAATAAAACATAAATTTGGCTTTAAAGTTAATTATTACAACCGAATACCACAAAAGGCGATATTTGAAAACTTATTGAAAATTATTTTGACTGACGGAATAAAATTTAGAACTAAAAGTTTAAACTTAATATACTAATATTCCAGGTAAAATTTTCTGTTATTATTGAAAAGACGAATAAGACAGTTAGAATCGGAGTGTTACTTAAACATCTTGAATTCTCAAAAAAAAAAAATCATAAACAAGGTTTACAAAAGCTTCTACGACGAAATGGTGCATAACAACCCACAAATACACGCCAGTTTTACAGCAGAAATTCTACTAAGATTCAAAAGGAATGAGGAAGTTATCGGATTTTTAAAAATGTTTTTTCCTGACCAATTTCACTTATTTTTTTTCTTTATTTTTTTTTTGTAGAAACGAATCCTCGTGGGAGATACAAAGCCAATAGTATCACGAACGGACATTAAAAGAAAACGGAAACAGTCTAGAGGTAGATATGTGAAAGTACATCATGGCTAGTTGGCTACCTTCAAACCTATTGTTGCATATATCACATCACTCTCATACGCGCAAGCCAGGTTCAACCTTTCCATTTCCAAATGTGGAGCATCCATTGTTAAGAGAAAGTTATAGTTCTATTGTTATATTTTATAACCAATATTACGTATAAAAAAACATCTCACGTAAACACGGGGTATGACTGGAGCAACGCTCAAACTCTACACTCGATCCTTTTTACGTGCTGATCGAGGTAATTTAAAAATAAAATTCTTTTTAATTAGATTATGTAAATATATATATATATATATTTTGTTGCAAAGAATCTCCTCGCCTCAGGTCCGCCGATCCTGATACGACCTGTATAGACCTGATATACAATAAACGTTTGTCTCAATTTCGCCATGAAGTCCAATTGAACCGGCAATGAGGTCAAGATCGAAATAGACACCTTGTAAGGTTGCCTGTCAGCTATATATTCACTTATCTTAAGTTGATTTACTGTTTCATCAATCAAGCCATTCAATCTTTAAACCCTTATTCAAAAATAAATAAATGAGCAAGATTTATTTGTGATAAACCGGAATGAACTAATTTACTGTTTTCGCTACTAAGCGGTAAAATAAATGTTAATTTTAATTTGATTGCGACATGTAAAAAAAGGAAAAATATCCTCATTAGAGTATGTTGAGGTTTATTGAATCTCGAAAATTGGCGAATAATAATGAACAATGCGGTAAAATAAGGCGAGATTGTGCCGTATAGGACGAGAATACGCCAGTTTAATTTTTGAGGTGGTAACAAAATCAACTTTGTTCCGACCTGGAATATAACAGGTTAACAAAAAATAACGAAGCCCGATCGGGAGATATCGGATGGTCTTGACTTTTTCGATTGAAAGTAGGAATTTATATATATCTTTTTTTCTCCTTTAACATTTCGTATTTAATCATTGTTCTTTACCGCAAGCAATAAGGATTGGTTATTTATTATAAATAAACAAAATCAAAGCTACTTTAAAAGAAAAATATTTTTTAAAAATCGGCATTAAAGCCCTGTTGAACTATTTTAATAGCCTCGATGATATTAAATGTACAACGATATACTGAGTTTAATAAAAACTATAAGAAGAGTTTTTGAGAATTTTTTAAAAATAATTGATTTGTTGTTATTTACAATTATATATAACTAGTATATAAAATTATATGATATAAACATGTGGAGTATATACCCATTGATAGAACTCCAGTAACGTTACTAGAGAAGATCTCAATTTTCTTTTCAGACGCCTAGGACTGAGAAAATATTAAAAATGTGGCTTTGCGGACCTCAAAATATGTATTTCTGTTGGAAACTTGTGTTCGAAATTTCGTAAGATCGTAATTCTCGCATTCAATATATAGGTAAGTGAAAGTAACAAGGTTGGCCTAATCTCATCCAACTCAATATGATGAGATTCCCCAAGAATAAAAAATGACATCCCAAATTCAAAAGCACATTTTATATAAGCTGGTAAATAAAGAAAAAACTGACATAATCACACTTCATTTCACGGTTTTGTTGCTTTCTATATTGAATGGTCTTGAATTTTACTTATAATTTACAAGGTACAAGTAAAAATTTAGTAAAGTATTCATTTAAACTTTCTATTAAGATTTCCTAGATGAATCCCAACAAAAATAGACACTCCATGGATTCCCCACTAATCCGGAGGAAGTCGACTATGTTGTGGCGGCTTGGAACGTGATATCATCCCCGACAACCTCCTTGTTTTAGGAGAAAGTGACTCATCTTTTCCGGTCTTGCACGAGGAACTTCCCTTCCGGTTAGTCAGTGCTGGAGTTGGTGAATATAAAACAAGGGAACTTATTAACATAGCTATTTCGAAATTGCCTTTTATCACGAATGCCCTCTATGAATGGGAGACAATGAAGAAGTCGGTAACCTTCCAAAAAAAGAGCCAGATTCATTCATAAGCCATTTACAATCGAAACGGGTTTACGTGCCCTATCATATATCAATTCATTATTTGAAGGGGAGAGACTCGCATGCTGATGTTGCTCTTTCAGAATGGATATCGCTTGAATATTCATTGATATGGCTGTATAGAGGTTAATAACACACTTCATCTCCATAAATTTCACTTTTTTTTCTTTTTTATGAAACTCCTAAAATTAGTAAGAATTAATTTTCGAAAGAGAAAATAATTAATTTGTCTTAAGGTGCGAGATGATAAAGGATGTCACACTGTATATTTTAATAATTATCTCTTTTTGATCAGTTTCTACGAAACTTCACTTAAGACACTGTTTTTATAAACATAATTAATTGAAAAGAAAATTAAAGGAAGAAGTTAAGGCCTGAATTTCCTGTAAAATAGGTAAGAAATTAATTTTTAGTATTGTAACCTACTCTTTTTCTCCTTGAAGGTATTTGATTTCCTGTGGACCAATAGAAATAGTAATAGTGGCAAAAAAGGCCACGTCAGTAGTGTTAAATAAACTTATGGTTTTCCACTCAGCTCGCAAGTTTAGATTTTTAATTTCAATTAAATCCAAACAATATAGCCTTTTCTTGCTTCATTTTTTAAAACTACTAACACTATTTCTAGCCTAATTTTTTTATCCCAACGCCTTCAGAGATCACAGACGTATATTTTTTATTTCAGGGTAGTCAACATGGTCATTTTATATGCTCAAAACTTACTTCATACTATGTCGACTTTTCTACTACGGGGCCCCGTAACTTATACTTTATCAACAGGACCTCGTTTTCATACTAAAAATTTACTAATCGTCGAGTGAACCATATATATGGTCAGTCTAACGACTTATGTCCGAACAAATCCAAAATAAAAATTGTGTACATCTAAAAAAATCAATTTGTTTTCAATGAGATATCTCTAGGCTCAATGATGATTGCAAAAGTAGTGTATGTCCAACTTGAAATACAAAACTATACAGTTCTATGAAGTTATATTTTTTTTTTGTAAAAACTAGTCAGTCACAAATCTCTTTAAAGCATTTGAAGCAAATTTACTATAAAAAAAAAAAAATAAAAAAATAAAATAAATACATTGGTATTTAGTAGGTTATTAGTAGAATAGTAGATTGATATGCGGAAAACATGGTCGGGGAATAAGATGTAACTACATTCAATAACAGTAGAAAAAGTATTCTAAAATAATAAATAAGCAACTAGTGACATCTCGTAACAGAAACAGTTATTGCAAAAGAAATAACAAAATTATTGTGATAACTCTTATTATCAATAACAGAGAACAGTCGAGGTACTGAAAAACGTTATTGTGTTTAGATATTCCACCTTTGATTCATAAAAAGAAATATACAAACAATTTCAGCAAAGTTGAAATTTTTAATTGCGTCTTAAAATTTATTTGTTGTAAAGTAGTCGTTTTGCTTATACGATGTATAACTTCGTAGCCATCAACATGATTTTCCTTTATTATTCAAATTCAGATAGGAATAAAAATATATTTTTCACGCCCTGGACTGATTTAGCATAAACGTTTTAGAAAGTTCTACATAATCTGGTCATAAACTTCCTACTTATGCCATTGAATTAATTGTTTTAACTACCATTACTATATTTTAAACAACTGAATTAAATCTGGATTATACACTTCGTGTTTTTTGAATAATAAATTATATTTTTTAAATATTTTAATATCCACTAGGCGAAACAAATTTACTGCAAGAAATCATTCCAGCAAATGTAATTGGCAATATAGATTAAATTCCTATTTTTAAATATTGAAAAACAACATTGATCGAGGTATATAAAATTTTGATTAAATTCAGGGGTTATGTAATACTGCCAACCAATCCTTGGGGCAGAAAATTAAAACATTATTTTAATTTAATGCTAAAGATAATAAGTGAAGCAGCTGAAGTTTAAAAATGAAGGATTACGAATCCTGCATTCGCATATTCATAAATTTGTCTTTATTCCATTGATTATTATTTGTATTAAGAGAGACAATTATATTTTCAGGCAATAATATATGTTTAAAAAATAAAAATGTTTACAATTTTTTTTTTCAAAATTACGAAAAGAAGTTCTGTAAAAATAGAAGAAAAATCATATAATTAAAATGCATTATTGTTATTTTTTTTAATTAAACCAGAAAAAATAAGTTAATCAGTTTATTTTAAATATGGCATTGTTCAATAAGTCAAATTGTTGAGTAATTAAATTTAAAAAAAATGATTATAGCAATTAATATTTTTTTAACATTTATGGGTTCCCATGGAGTGAAATTCAGTCATCAAATTTGAAAATTTTTTGAGCCGTTCGCTTAATAAGTCGCGACACCAAAAACCATATATGATAAGCAAAACGCATTCCTCGTTGTGGCTAGGTCGCTATAGAATACAGGAATGAAAGAAATGTGTTTATTTATAAAAAATACAAACAATGAATTTATTTAAACAATTACAACGCTAGACATTGACAATGGAAAAATATCCGTCAGTCAAAGCCTGTGTGTAATTTTAACTAAATTACAAGAATAATAATACTTACAAAAAAAAAAGTTATATGCCTTAAAAGCAATATTTTAACTAGACAATAATTTTAAACAAGGACCGTATTTCCTTTAACAAAACAAAAAAAATAATTTTTTTCATAATATTTCTGTTTGAAACTTTTGCCCATTTTCTCCTATAATTAAAATATATTAATTAATATCATTATTAATTTAATTATGAAGGTAATTCACTGTCTCGGAAGAAAAAGAACCTTAAAGTATCATAAACTAAGGGAGGTGTTGAGAGTTGACTGTAGATTAATATGTGAAAAAGATGGTCGGGGATCCGTTAGGCAAATAAACAAAAAAAGTATTTTTAGGCATGAATACATTTTTTTTTGTTTATTTGCTAACACTTATATTACATAATAATTAAACAAACCAATTATATCTAACTTGTAATAATTGTGATATGGCATTAATCCCTTATACGTTAACCAACTGAGCGCTTTCCAATGTAGCCCGTCGTACATAGGGTCTAAGAGCTCTCCAATTATAATAATAAAGGCTTAACGAACCCGAAGGTACGATGCCGATACCACCAAACGCTCTCTGCATGCATCCTTCCAGTGATGTCCCTCTAAACCCAATTCCACTAAATCAATTTTAACACAATCCTCCCATCTACGTTTCGGTCCACCCCTCGGACGTTTACCCGTTGGTTCAGTGTTTATTAACATTTCAGGGATCCGCTCGTTACTAAGCGCTACAACCTTACATGCCCATCTTACACGCCGCAATCGAATAGCTTGAATTATATTTACCGGGTGTAGGTCCCTTAATTCAGCGCTGTGTAATCGTCTAAATTCTCCCGTTAATTCATCCTTTTTGGGTTCGAATATTTTGCGTAATACTTTATTTTCGAAAACCTTAAGACGCTGTTCATCCCTTAGTGTAAGGGGCCACGTCTCACATCCATAAAGAACAGTGGGAAGGATAATGGTTTTGTAAATTCTAATATTTAGGTTTTTCGATAGAAGGCGCGAACTAAGTAGTTTCGAAATTGAAAAATAACAAGCATTTCCCAACTTCAATCTAGCTTTTATTTCCTCATCAATTTAGTTTTTTCTGGTTACCGTAGAACCTAAATATTTAAACCTATCTACCTGTTCAAACGTATTTCCTCCTATATCTATATCACCGAAATTGCTTACATTTCTACTGGTTAATATACATGGTTAATATTTTGTTTTATCCGTATTTATTTCAAGACCTAGTTCCTTACTGGAGTTTATTAGCGCGGTTGTATTTAGTTATATAAACTCTTTGTCATCACCCAATAATACCAAATCATCTGCATACTCTAGCACCGGTATTTTACCACCTAAAGATAAACCCTTTTCGGTATTTATCACACTTTTAATGCTCTCCAGTTAGTGCCTTTTATAAACTGAGTACTTGTTCTGATGAGCAGGTTCGGTGTCCAAAATATTTTATTCTGATTTTCCCTATATTTATGACATGTTCCCAAGAAGTGAAAGGTATCTTCCTTTTCTTTGGAGTTACATACCCGGCAGTTAACGATACTCTCATTCATCCACGATTTTACGTTTAATTTGTGCAATCCAGCTCAAATGGCACAGCAAAAAATGGTCTTCATCGATACCAAATCAAAATTATTTATAAATATGGCTTTATAGGATACAGGATATAGATTAGTGGTGTAATTCGTATTCCAATTTAGTGAAAATCTCAAAATCTGGACAAGAATAATGAAATCTGTGATTTTATGAATATCGAAAATCCGTTCTTAATTTTATGTCCGAGGTTCATTTATATCAATTTGAAATATTAGTTACATCTTAAGAAACTATAGCCTGTTGTAGGAAAGAATTTATTTTATTTTAAATTATTTTTGTATCAATAAAAATCGATGAGAAACACATTTTTTTCCCTTATTTATTTAAATTGTTCATAACCCTTCCCCGACACACAAAACCGTATAATCCTCATGAGTGATAAAAAGGAAAGTTGTTCGGGACATTTTTCTTTTTAACATTAGGCCAGTACTTTTGATTTGATTTTTTTCTTATTAGGAGATACATGGCGAAAACCCACAAAAATCTGTAAAAAAAATGAAAATCGGAAAAATATTCCATATTAACATTCACGAATTCAATTAACATGAAATTAGTTTAAAATTTCATATCACGAGCTGAAAAAAGAAAAAAAATCTTGAATTATTTTTAAAACAGCGCATATTAATCATATCACATAATTCTCAAGTACAATTGAGTAATTAAATCAACAAAAGAAATTTTAAAAAAATCAATGAATTATTTGTTATTGTTATAAAGTTTATATAAAATAGGCGATAGAAGTGTATTTCCACATCACAAAACCCTGTCCAAGCATCAGTTCGCCTCTTGGCGAATTTAACTCAAAATCGATAATCGCTTTTATGTCGGATCTTCTCATAGTTAAAATTTGTTCGTCCGCTGCAACAATAAAATTCGCCCGAAATATATAATAAAAATCTCGAACTATATTTATTTTTTAGAAGTAACTAAATAATAGATTATAATGTACTCATAAAATGCCATAGATTTCAGTTAATTTGTTTTGAGGAAGTAAGAAAAAATCATTAATACATAAAAAATACTTTAGGTAAAAAAAAAGTCGCGGTAAATATCTTACCATAACTAGAAGAAATCCTTGTCAAACAGGATTACTGGTTTAACTCGTTTCTTACTCCTATAGTTAAATTTATGAGACACATAATTAAAAATTAAAATTGTATTTTAAACTTCTTAGTAAGTTCTTCACTAAGCGTTCAGGAAATTAGTTTAGTCCAACCATCTAAGGCTCAAAAAGTTTGTTTTCAAGAAAAAAAAATCCTAAAAGTATTTTTCTCAATGGATCTATCTTTATTTTTGATCTTTTGGTGGCACTGAATCATTAATTCAGGTTTTCACATTGCCAGCCGCAGGTTTCAATACGAAAGGAAAATAAGAACACAATTTAAGGAGGGAAAAATTCGATTTTTCGCTTATAATAAGAATTTTTCTAAGATACCATAAAAGATTAAAACAGAAAAAAATTCCAAAAATTGCCTATTTTGTATTTAGTTTCATCTAACCTCCGACACCACTATAAAATAGTATATATTTCGAAGTTTCGCAGAAGATGTTTTCTGATAAAAAATCATAATATTTTTCTCAACGATTCTGTTTTGTTTTTTTTGTTTTTGTTTTTTTTGTACACTGAATCCGATATGCAGGCTTGCAATCACGTAGGCCGAAGAAGGCTTCATAAAGAAAATAGAGGAAAAAGTGAAAATTTTGGGTGTGTCAGTTTTTCGCTCAAATTAGAAAATTAAGTACTCCTCAAGGACTAGTATCCTATAAGAAACTAAAGGATATAACAATTCCTACAAAATATTAATTTATAATAATTATCATACTTTATTTTAAACCCACCTAAAACCCCATTAGAACGCGGTAAACTTTACGATTTTCAGTGTAAAATGAATATCCATTTTAACCCTCCAGTATGACTTAGTCATAGATGATATATGTGAAATGGTTGATAGTTGGCACAACCAGACAGTTAGAAGAGAATGTTTTTAGTTTTTAGACTAAATTAAATCAAATAGACTTACAAATTATTTTTTAATTTCGGCAAATTTAATTATGGATGGAATGTTTATCAATTTATCTAAAATTATTCAAGTTATTAGCAAAAAATGTTCAAAAATTGAGTAGTTTTCTGTATTTCTGTAATAAAACCCTGAAAACTTCACCACGAAAAAAGAATTTTAACTAAATGTTTAGGACTTAGTTTCAGAAAATTGAGTTTGCTGAACAATTTGGAAAAGCTGAGCTAAACCGTTCTTCTCCTGTAGTCTGCAATTATCATTAATTATATAAAAGGTTAAAAAAATGAATACAAATAATTAAGAACCCTATTAGCTTACATTTAGAACCATCTTAGAGAAGAACCAACATCAACGATTAAACAAATAATTTATATATCCTTTTTTTTTCGATGTTTTTCTTAAAACTTCTTTTATGACCCCCTTTTACGCAGCAAACACAAAATAGGCTGCTAATACATTTATTACATTGTATCAAGAACACTTCCAATCATAAACTTCTTCATAAATCATGTATTATTTTAGTTCTCTAAAATACCATTGCCATTGTACGTTCCAATATATTGTGAATAAAAAAATGAGTACTTTTTTTTATAAAAGGCAAGATGTTAGAACAATTTGATGAATCAATTTTAGTTATTTAATTTATTAAAACATCATTTTCAGGTGAATACAAAGGGAAATAATTTACCACCAAACAATGTAACGCGTTTGATCCAAGCATCTATAAATAAACAAAACATATGCTCAGGATAAAATCTTAATTGTTTCCTTCCCGGTGACTTTGGCCCCAACCTCACCTTGGAGGACTCGCAAATACGACCTCAGTCGCTGAAGCCAGCCCAATTTATGTTTAAAAAAAATAATTTATATAATAGAGAAAAAAAATATGTTTCCTTAAAAATAAAAAGTTCATATTACATTGAACAGGACGTAAATTTAAAATAAGGATAGCTTTGTTTATTTCAGGAAGTACATAAGCACCAAAAATAGATTTTGAGTAAAACAGAAAAAATAAATCCACTATATTTTGAATACTTGAAATTTCCAAAAATGACAATGTATTTTAACTTAAACTTAAACTTCGAAAACTAATTTGTTCTAAGTTTAGTGGATTGATTTATGGGAGGGGGGGGGAGATATCTCAGTAATTTTAGACTTACGACCTTTCTGAAATAAATAATTGAATAACTGATGTAATATAGTTAAGAACATACATATTTTTATTTTTGCCTATTCACTAAAAATATAAGTAATAGAGCATCCCATCCTAACTGATATCACTAATTAATCCTTTACTGATTAGTTGAAATTAATTGATTCAAATTCAAATATATTAATCATGACCATAGGACAAAGTGTTGAATAAAAATAATGCCGTAAATATAATTGAATTATTTAGATCTATAAATAAAAGGAATGAGGGAATACAGAAGAATGAATGAATAAAAAAAATACGCAGGTGCAATCACATCAATTATATTTTATCAATACATCAATATAAAAATCCTAAAATAATATATTTTATGAATACAAACCCAAAATATGAATATATATGGAGAAAAGGACCAATAGGCCAATATGTCGAATACGTTTCCCCCAATATTACCCATAGAAAATATATATTTTTTTAAGCACATGCCAACAAGATATAAACTATTGCATATTACAAATATCAAATTCTCCATAGGGATTAAATTATATGGTTTATCGTACATTGAGATTAGGTGCTATATGCATAAATATAATATAAAACTTTAAAACCTACAAATAAAGCGTTGAGATGTAAAAATGGATAAACTAAATTTGAAAAATTGTTTAAAAATTTTAAAATATGCTATAAATAAAAGATAGTTAGTTTTAGGTTTATTTTTTTTTTTTTAAATTATTATTATTCTGTAATTTTTATACCACATCAGAAATATACTTGTGAAATATTGTAACGCTATTAAAAATAACAATTTTTAGAACAAATTAAACAACTCAGATCTATCCTAGTTTAGACAGAAAAATACGCGAATACTAAGAAAATTATTATTATTATAATTATTAAACATTTATATCAATTTTATGAAATTTTTCGAGGTGTATTTTTTATAGCAATCACTAAAAAGTATTTTTATTTTTGTTTTTACCAAAAACGAATTCTCTTCCGAAGATCCATTTACCAGTCCAAGCGGCTGTTTTGATTTAATTTTATTCTTTTTATACTTTTAAAATGAACCTATGAATGTATTAAGAAGAATAAAATAGTTGCAAAATATTTCACAAAATGAATGTTTTATCTTTGAAACAACGTTTCGGATAAAACGTTATAATCAGAAATACTGATTAATGACATTTCTTATTTAATTAAATTGAAAATACTAACCTAATTATGGATCCGAATTTATATATATTTTTTAATAGTCGAAACACGTTGTTGTTTGTTTGTTTATTAAGAAATTAAGGCGTAAAACCCATCGGTCATCAAAGCCAACATTCCACTCATGAAACACGTTGTTATAAAGAAAAATATATCTGGATAAAATTGTATAGTTATTCATCACCTTTTATATCACAATCATAACTTTAAATGCAAAATTAGATTGGATTAAGCTCGCTTTAGGAGTTACGAACCCAACACTTAAAAGAAGACACTAACTAGTGTGTAAAACATTGTACAATATATAACATTGTCCGGACAGGAATACGAAAAACAGATAGTAAATATCATGAAAAACAATTAAATATGAAGAATATTCCTAAAAGAAATATTATTGTTATTTTATGAATCTAAACCTTGATGTTTTATCACTCAATCGAGATTTGTCGAAAGTTGGAAGTTATATTTTTGACGATAATAAAAAAAAAGCATACTTACTAGAGGGAAAATAACAATATCTAAAACAAAAATTAAATTCGAGTAGCTTCGAAAATAAAGCAATAAAATGTTTTCTTTTAATGGACTAATTATTGTCAATACTTTTCATGATTATAGGTAATAGAACATTTAAACCTACTTGTTTAGAAACAATGGAACTCAATTTATTCATTATTATTTTTTTCAGAGAACTAACCACAATAGCTCAATGAGGAAAATTCATAAATATTTTCATATAACAAGGAGCGGAAAATACTTATGTTATTATTACACAAAATAATTTTCCCACCAGCTAATACGCGTATGACCTTAGGAGAGAGGATGTTAGGTATCAACAACTCCAAAAGTTGCTCTTAACGTCGACTTTAACTAAAGACCAGCCATTATTTAAATAAAATGGACCGAATGATTAAAAAGAGAAAATATTTTTATTTTGGTATTTGAGCAATACGGAGACCATTAATTTACATATTTTAAAATTCAACTCATTATCAGTGCTAAATACAAAGTTTTTATATCTTGTTTTATCCGAAAAGGTTATCATTCAATAAAGGTCACACAATACAATTAATGTTAAAATTTATTTTTAATAACGTAATAAAATAATAATCTTTTTTCTAATAATTAATATTTAATTTTTACTATCAATTATTAGAAAAACAAAATTATTAAAGAACCAAACAATACAATGAATACATTTTTTTACCACTACCTTGCAATGGAAGGGGAGTGGGTATTATTATAGGTAATCAAGCTATTATAATCAGAGCAAGGTATCGAGTTTTCATTTCATGAGACCGACACGAAATAAAAGTCAACCCTTCCAGGAAGTCCGACGCCGATGCATGTTCCAAATTGCTAGCTAAGGCAACTCTTTAACGAATTCGACAATATCGATCGCAAAATTAACATCTTACTTTAAAGAAATATATAACAATTAAAAATGATGCTAAACAGTTTTCTAACTTTGCTAAATTAGCAGCTTTTGAAATGGCTTTTAGGCATTTAGGCTGTTTTTATTCTAACCATTTTATTTTTTAATTATTATTTAACTAAACTAAAGCTCCTCAAATATAACAGATTAACAGCAAAATGCACTAATGTATATTTTTTGTCAATTATAATTCACGAATTACTCGAAATCATATCAAAATGGAAGTCTGTTGCACGCCTATTTTAGCAACGTATATATGTGTAAATATGAGAAAAAACAGGCAAAACTGAATTTAAGTAAAACTGTATTCATAAGTTTCATATGCTTTTTAATTTTAATTTTTATAAATACCCAACTATTTTAACTTCATGTGGAATCTTCAACTCCCAAATACTAACCATATAACATTAGCTTTTAATGACAATCAGTTTAGTAAAATCTCCGAACAGCGGTCAAGAATAACAAAAAATTGTAAAAATTAGCTATTCAATACAAAATGCATTCAAAGAATAGTTTCTGCAATTTTTAGAGTAATTATTGACAATTATCTTTAATGTTGTTTCATGCCGTCATAATACATTAAATATTCATGTAAGCTTTTGACTTGAAGATTTATTAGTCCAAATAAATAAAAGATTTTGATGACTCAGTGTTGGTTTTAGAGAGTGCGACGTTTTCCAGTGATCAGATGTGCCAGCAATTGTGGATTTGTATTCCGTAAGCCTGTTCCCAGTCCGGTATTTCTCAGTAAAAGTACAGGAGATATCTGGAGAGAGCTGGAAAGCCAATAGAATGCCCTATAAATCTACTGTAACCAACGATACAGCTAGCTGTGACTTAGGTTTCTCAGGATAAATTTTCTTTGAGATTCACATCGTGTATTTGCACATCATCCATTAATAGAATGGTTAATTCAAAGCTGCCAATAAGAATAATACAAAGAAATTCATCAATTTAATCATCAATGTAATTTTTTTTACACAGTCATTACAACTTTTAAATGAGGGTTATTCCAATATTGGTTTATACAGACAAGGGAGGACAATATTATTAAATAAGTAATTATATATAAATATCAAGTTCATAATCAAACTATTAATTATTTAAATTTGGGCCTAATTATTAAATAGCTGCTAGATAGGTATTCTTTTGAAATGCATTTGAAATATGCTAGATTGAGTTTAAATTTTTTTTTTTATCATTATAAATAGTATAATTATTTACTATGCTTTAAGCAAAACTTAATAACCTATTAGATATGGTCGAAACAAGAAAAAAGAAATTTTGTATTAAAACTTTTGTCTTACGGATTATGATAAAGCGGCAAAGATCGGAGCAAAACATTTAACATTATTATGCGGCAGTGCAGATTTGGTCTAGCAAGAAAAGCATTTCATAGTAAGAAATAGATTACCTCATAATTAGAGTTCAGATTTAAGCAGAGAAGACTTAGGTTTTCGGGTGAAAATAATTACCAAAAAAAGATATTTTTGACATACTAAGCCTTGAAAAATGGGTTTTGGTAGCGATCTTGATTTTTTTTAAAAATCATAAAATGCAGTACCAACTTACTAAATTGCATGCTGAAAAAGATAATGCAATTCGATTTTAAAAAAAATAAAAACAAATCCGAAAAACCTAACATTTTCTCTCATTTTTCACTCAGACCTCAATATCTTTAAAGCAATTTACCGTAATATAAAAATTATTTTAAATTTATATAAATAAGCTATTATTTGAGCACAAATGGAAGCCATAGTTTCCGAGAAACAGCTAATGAAACCCTATATTTTTATTTTTCCAAATAACGAGAAATCAAGAATAATTTAGTTAGATACCATTAGAAACTAAAGTATGGGTATGGGGAAAAAAACGTGAAAAAAAAATTGTTTAAACTTATGAGAACTCATATATTTGCTCAAAATATTAGACAACATAAAAAAAAAAAAAAAATATCTAATTAATTTTTATTTTAAGGTATAATCGATTTAAGTATATTGAGGACTGAGTGAAAAAGGAGTAAAAATGTTAGGAAAGATTGTTGAATTTTTAAAACTTATAACAAAATCACTTTCAGCACGAAATTTTGGACAAATTAAGATCATTTGAAAATTTTTTAATGACTTAAAAATATAAATAAAGATGGCCGTAAAATAAAAATTGTATTTTGCATCTGTAGATTTTTTTAGATATTCAGTATTCCAAGAAGATTCCAACCGTGAACAGAAAAATTCATATCTTGTCTATATAAAACTCTCATTTTTTTGCCTTAATTCTCTTCTTGTATAAGTGGCAAAATAAGCAGGGACCATTCATGAATTAAGGTCTTTATGAACTTTTCAAGACAAGTTTGGAGGTCTGTTAGGAATTGGAGGAAATTGGGTACCAAGAATATTAATGGAAGAAAGGTCTGCCTCTTGACTTTTCTTCCATTGATATTCGATAGGCTTCCAGGTTGTGCAATAAGACAATCGGTGGGTTTTTCGATCACAGGGTTGATTCACAGCTGATATAACAAAATATATCGAGCTTGAGCCCTCCAAAAAAAAAATAAATAAAAAAAAAATTAGGCATGGGCATTCAAACCCATCAGAAAAGTTTCAATACAAAACACTCAAGTACAAGAGCTTGATCATGAGATTGAGTACGGAATCATGATCGAATTCAGTGTTATTGTTTTCTCAACGCTAATTCAGAGATTAAAACTGAATGAAAAACAAACAGATAAAATACAGTGTATCGTTAAGACGCAAACAACCATGAATGGAAGCTAACCATGACCTAACATCTGTTCAGTATTGTGATCGAATCGAATTCCATTGATGCCCACACGTAAAGGCATTTTGTATTAGAACAATGGGATTCCTTTTGCGTTACCTAATTGGCTAATGACACCTGTCATTAGGTAATTGAGTCAATAATTTTATTATAAAGATCATTTCTTCCATTTTTTTTTTTAAGATTTATTAATAATAGAAACTCAAATATGCAACTTGTATATTTCTTATTGTATACGATATGTAATGGAGTTGTTAGAGTGGAATCCGGTGAGAAATATTTTTCTAATCATCCATACTCAGTATGTTTATTTATGAAAGAAAGAAATTCTGTACAATAGCTAATAATAAATTAACATGAACATGGAGCTGAAGACATAACTTAAAGAAATATTTTTTGATTACAAAATGCCTTTGATGCCTGTATCAGTATTACGAAATATAAAGTATATCCAATGCGTTTTGCATTTTTGTAAATAAATATAATTAAAAGTTAAATAATTTAATAATAATTCAATCTATAAAAATAATACAAACAAATATATTTAAAACCATTGAAATTAAAGAGGTTTTCCTGTTTAATGGATTTGTCAGAAATTTAAAATTATTGACCTTATTTGCACACTGAATAAATCATTTTGAATGATTTGTACAAATCAATTCGATCTAAGTTTTGAAAAAAAAGTTTTTTGAGAGAAAATTTTTTTTCAAAGACTACAGAATCAAACTTACTTATACTACAAATGATCATAAAAACGTCTAAAACAGAATTCTTGATAAGACTTTCAACAAAAACAAATACGTTTAGGCTTACAGATGATATCTAATTTTTTGTTTCAAATATGAACAAATACCTTCCACCGCTCACAAACATCATAAAATAGTACAAAGATTTTTTTTTCCTTTTTCTTTTTTAATTTTATGCACAGACGGGGAATAACTTTTGCCCATTATTATTTTTTCCATTTACCAAGTAATATATTCAGAACAGGTATTCAAAGAATAGAAACTCGACAACGTAAATTTTCTAGCCATTCCAATATAAAGAAGGCATTATCATAATAAATCACTGCAAATTAAGAAAACAGCAGGGAGTCTCATTTCAGAATGTTTGTTCCGAATGCTCATTGGATTGCACAAAGCATAAAATACGGCTTAAATTTGAGAGACTATTCTTTTTAGAGATAATAAATAAGTTTGATTTAGAGAAAAATGAATTTTGCAACAAGAAATATTATTAAAAATACTGTTGTAATTTAATTTAATCAATCTATCAACTGAAAGAATTTTATGAGGAGTTTTCATAAGTCAATAGGGGTATTTATTTATGATGTGTTAAATGTAAAATGTTATAAGTATAGGATTGTGAGCATCCCTATTTAGTCATGTTAAAATTAAAATGCAAAAGAGCTCCTAGCGGATTTTTTGAGCAACTTGTTTTATAGCCTTTCCTTCCAAAACTTCTGTTAAGTGCTGTTTACTTCTAAGTTTTCATTAAAGTAATTTATTACAACATGCCTCAATTGAGTGAAAAGTGAAAGTTGTGTAAAAGTTTGACTATTGAGTGTCTTGTTGATGCTCTAACTTGTGAGGAAGAGAATCGAGATGAGCTAATTGACAACCGTCATTCCATTATTATTATTATTGTCATCCATTGCTTTAGTTTTAAAAACATCCAAAACATAACTAAAACAATCAAAATACAAACTACGAGCAAGTTCAGCAGGTCTATTACGTGACGCCATTCTCTTTTTAACAGACTCTCAACTATGTTATATGTTATATCGTTTTAACATGGTAAAAGAAGGAAATATTTTTCCATTTAACATGTTAAACCAAAAATCATGAATACCCCTTATATA
>NW_027115055.1:413616-414836 GCF_000696795.3 Halyomorpha halys
AAATTCCCACCCACCGAGTAGAGTTCACCTACATAAGAAATCAAACAAAAGTGAAAAAAGTTGGTCAGGTTTGATAATCTCACGATATCGTTGGAAAACGGATCGTATTTTGACCTATATCTGCCCACCGGAACATTTTTTTCAGACGTGTTCCCCACGAACAGCTAAACTTATAACTAGATTACTCATAAACTTTCATCGAAAACTCTTCAGTGATTGAACAGAACAAGAGAGACTAGGAAAATTTTTAAAAAAACTTTTTTTCTGAACTGGCAGATTAATTGAAGAATACGGGGAACAAAAGGCGGTAACATTTTTTATGTGTATAGCTGTACCATATAAAGATAAGTACTATATTCCTGAGGTAAAAAAAAATCTGTAACTCTTAAAAATAAGTTCGAAAAATATCTACTACGGAGAATAAAATGCTAATTTTATGCGTGAAAGGGCAAAACTGGCGATATCCACGAATTCATGAACTCTTTACAGATAAAGATTTAAATAATAATAATATTTTTCTAATGGATCTAATTAAAATACAAAAACTTAATTAAATTTAGTTTTTCTTGTATTTGGGTTTAATAGGACACTTGTTTTTTCACAGTTGTCTTCAATTATAATCACATCCGATTTATTTCTAATTAAAGACACTAGAACGTAGGCGTTGACATTTGAGTTTTTCAATCAGTTAAAAAATAAAGAATTCCGTACGGAAGAGATAGCAGAATACGACAGAAGATTGAAAGCCTGTTGTAACGTAATGTCATTTCCGCGACACTAGCAATCAAAGAAGGTGTGGTAATAATTCAGCGTTTATCAATTTTGACATGACCTACTCCATCAAGGTTCTACTTTGATAACTCGTACGTTTAATTCGCACTTGTTTTTTTATTAACAATATCAATTAATAATTCAAATATACAAGCATGCTTGTTTGTCTGTAGAGGTTTTATCTATAAAATCTTCTTCAGACGAAAGTAGAAATATTCGACAATATTGGAAAAAAATACGAGAAAAGATTTTTTATGATAATAACTGAAGTCTTTTTTTATTCAACTAGTTAAAAAAAAATATGAATAAGAAAAATCATTCCCCACCTAAGCCACCTATCAGTTCTTTATTATTATGCATCGGATGCAAAAATATTAAAAATAAAATTGAATTCTAACAAGATTACTCCTGTACCATGCCATGCTTTTCTTTGTAATAAAAGCCATATT
>NW_027115055.1:415240-416913 GCF_000696795.3 Halyomorpha halys
ATATTATAAGATTTTTTTAAAAACAATATTAATAGAAAACTTTTAAGATATTTTTATAATCACCATTCAATAAATATTTCTGATCAATTTCCTGTGATTTTTAAATAAATTATAAATCCACCAACGACCCCATTAACAACTGTATAATCCTAAGCACTTTCTCAGGATAAAAAGGAGTTCTTATAAATAAATAATAAACAATAACAACAGTAAAAAAAATGAGAGATCACCTTCTTTGGATAAAGAAGTCCCTTAAGTTGTAAATTAAATGAGACATTGAAAAAAAATTGTTGATCAACATAGTTAAAGTAAACGACAAAGAAAATTGATTTTTAGATAATTAAATAGGTAGGAAATTAGGTCGTAACTCTTGCCAGCAATTTGATCAGAACAGCGAAAAGGTCGTTAAAGCACACTTTCATCGATTTTACACCCACAAGATGACCTCTCAAGCATTTCTAAGCGAATGTACAGTAAATATTAATTTAATCATTATAACATTCTATTATTTTCATAATATACAAAATAACTGTGTAATAAAATTGATATAAATAAGCTTAATGTTAGAATAAAACTCTTAAATAATTAATGAATGCAAATCATTCATTTTCAAAACATCGAAACTTGCGAATTGTATTGGAATGAAATTATTATTATAATTAATAATACGTAGAAAAATTATTATAGAACCACATTTATCCATAATAAAATAAAATAACTTAATAGAGATTTAAATAAAAAAAGTTGAGAAATAATATTTAAAATTCCAATTGTAACTTTTTTTTCAATATTTTTTTTCATAATCGAAACTAGCATAACCTTATAAGTATCAATAAAAATAAGATGACAGTAAAATATTTAAACTGACGTTTATGAATCATTGATGATTAAATTAGATTAAGACTAACTGTACATTAAGTTAAATAAAAATTTGAAGTTAGTAATAAACTTTAGAAATTTTTAAATCTTTGATTTGTTTTATTAAAAAAATAAATCAATAAGCAACTGAATCTACATACTTAATTAAAAATAATTTAGTCTATAAAATGTTTATAATGAGTTCTTTGTAGAATATGACGGTATTCTGTTATTGATTGAAAAATTATAAGTGGGTAGAAGAACGCTGCGTCATGAGTTCAGGCTTAATGGAGTGAAATTTTATTAGCAAAGCATTTTTCATTTAATTAGATCGAATATAAAACTATGAAAAATCATTAGGAAAAATTCGTAATTAAACATACAACGAAAAACGTTATTTTACATCAACAGTATATTAATACTAACAAATTATATAAATTAATTTTTTTAAAAAGAACTTGGAAAATCGAGATTTTTTTTTTAACAAGTCAAAAGTAATTAAAAAATTGTTCTTATTAATTGTTTCGAATAAGTTTTTAAAATGATAGATATTCCAACATTGATAAAATAAAATGTATGAAAGAAAATCGATAAAAATATATAAATAAATAAAATCGATAGATAGGGTACATTCAATGCAGGACTTAAGAAACATTTTCTTTCTAGAAAAAACTTTCTAGAAAAATTAAGAAAAAATATAGATTATGGCATATAAAAATAAAGATCTTTCTATTTTTATTTTTATTCCCATAAAAAATATAACCAAAGAAATGATCAAAAATATCAGTTTAAAAGATCATGGTACAAAAAAAAAA
>NW_027115055.1:416963-425393 GCF_000696795.3 Halyomorpha halys
TGTGGCACAGATTTTCTTACATGTTCTTAAATATTCCTGTTCTAAATTCTTTAAGTAATTTTTTTTTTTTTTTTTTTTTTTTTTTTTAAAGGGGAGGGGAGGAGCTACATTTAGTGGTAACCAAGAAATCAACTGTACTCATAAAAGTCCACAATTCTATTCCCTAGGAATCTCCCAAACAAATTAAAGTTTAAGTATAGGTAACCAACGAAACATACAAGAAACAATCAAAGAAATCTGGTAAATAAATCGGAATAAGTAACAATTTAACAAGTAAAACAGTAATAAGAAAAGTCAGGTCTATAGCATAAGCGTATTAAGTGTTCACACAGCATTGTTAAACCGCTGAACAATTACGTCTTAATTGCCCCAAAAGCGCTCGTGTTTAAATGAATTACAATAGTGGGAAAACGAAGGTGTAAATTACCAACAAATAAAATAGTTCTTTTTTTTTTTTTTTATGAAACCAATTACTTTTTCTATCGCAGTGGCTGAACGTGTTAGAATAACACACCGAAAAGCTTAAGCCAGAAGTTTCGCCAGTTCGAATCCGGCCGAGGAAGAAGGATAAATTCATTTTGAAAAATAATAAGAACTAAATCGAGGCAGAGAGGATATGTCCATGCCTGACATGCCAGATTTTTCTGAGAAGTCAGAGAAATGGCTAATTGTCAATGCGTGTCATGCATGAATTAATATTATAAAGAACATAAAATAAAAATTGAAATTTCAATGTATATTATACTCCATCTTTTTTTCAAAAACCTCTTGTAAAAAAAAAATTATAACATCTTAAAAGAGAGGCTTCTGAAAAACCTATAATACTCGTAATTGTTGAGAAGAGATAAAAACGAAAATGAGAACCTACCCATTATGATTGACTTCTTTCTAAGCAAACATCAAAACCAACTTTTCATCTTTCACATAATGCTTGAATGTTTTGTCATTATCAAAATATTATAACTAAGTGAAAATCTAAAAATAATATATGCTTTCCATACAAAAAAAAAAAATAATGACAGGTTAAGTAGCATATTTTATACTTAATCTGTGATTAACATTTTTTTGTTTGTAAGGAAAGCGTATATTATTTATAGAAAAAATGTCCGATTTTTTACAATATAATGAGGATATATTGAAAATTGTAATTTTTAGACAGTTATCAGCCAGTATTATAATGCTTTATTCAGATTGTACAGGGTTTTCGTGCATTAAAGGATCATCCATTCAAACAACTCTAAAATTATTCAAAAGCTTTAAAATTAAAATGTATAATGCCTTTTGAACCTTACACTTTCGTTGATAATTCAAATTAGGAAGGATGGTTCTAAAAACAGATTATTGATTCGCTATGAGAAAAATAAAATGTGGGTTACAAGAGGTCAACAGCTAACTTAGCTTGAGGCGATAACAAAATTAAATTAGATTCTACCAAAAAATAAAGAACTCGAAAGACGAATTTAAAAAAAATTCAGATTTATGTCTTTCACTGAAATGATAAAGACATGATATTAATACCATTAATTTAACTATATGAAACACAATGAAGATATCTCTTCATTAGAAATAAGAATTGTACAGACAGGTATAGAATAAAATATGCTCTCCTCGAAATTGTTGGATTTACCCTTTAACACAACATCGACGATATACAGATAAAGATACTATAATATTTGAGTTGGACAGGACAGTATTGTATTGTGGGATCGTATTATTCAAAATAACTTCATAAAAAAAAAAACTCCAGAAGTATTAATAAAAAAATAATATATTACACCTTTTGAAATACACTATTAAACTATACTAATAATCAAAATTAGGAAAGCTGGTACTTAAAACGAGTAAATAAATTTTGCAAACTAAATTTTAAAAAAATAAAAAATAAACTTGTTGTACAAGTATCGTACGTGTTCTGTGAAAAGTGAATTCTAGCAATTTTGGATTTTTTTTTCAATAGAATAGTCGTGATATTTATGTGAAACATAATTAAAATATGCACAAAGTTATCAAAAATATGAAAATTATATTGGCCTTTCGTATAAAGGCAATTTTAGAAATAGATAAATTACAGAATATGCTTTCCTCGAAATAGTTGCAGTTTTTCACAAAACAACGACGATATATTGAAAATGACAATTTATAAATGATTATCACTTTATATTTTTTGAAACTATAATAAAAATGTATAGTACTAGTTGAAACTAACTCTTCTTATCAAAATATGTAAATATGGTTCTGAATAAAGATTATTGATTTGTTAACAAAGAGAATTAAAACAAAATGTGGGTTACCAGAGGTCAAAACTCAATTTAGCAGGATTCCATAACCTAACAGAATTTCGCATACCAGATTCAAACAAAAAAATAAATAAATAAGTTAAAAAATAAGGAAACCAACGGTAAGCATATCTTAATTAAATTTTATTTGTCTTTATTCATTTATAATTTATTACATGCAAATAAATTATTGTTACTACTGATAGAAACGAAGAAGCAGAAACTTTTTGGGAAAAAATAAAAAAAGAGTATAGCACTTTACGAGATTTACTCTTTCAAAAATTATCGAAATAAGGAAATATGGTTCTAAATTAAGATAATTGATTCGCTAGCAATGAAAATTAAAATGTGGGTTACAAGAGGTCAAAACCCGATTTAGATTGAATGCATGTTTAATCAAATAGCATTTTGCACAACAGATCCTAACAACATAAATAGGTTAAAAAATTATAAACCAGTGGTAAATATATCTGAATTAATTTTATATTGTGATTTATTTCATGAAAATAAATTATCATTTTTGAAAAGATAAACTTTTCAGAAACATTAAAAATACGTGTGCAGTACTTGTTATTTTTAATCATTATCTAAACAAGGATATATGGTTCTAAATACAGATTTATCGATCGGATAGCAAAAATATTATAGCAATATCTGGGTTATAAGAGGTCAAACTAAAATTTAACTTAAAAGCATTCCTTATTAAAATATAATTATGCATATCAGATTATCTCAAATAATAATACTAAATTTAAACTCATAAATTTTTTTTGAGGTTAATAAACTTCCAATTGAATGTAATTTATATTAAATTATCATATTATAGTACAACGTTTCCTACATGATTTCCTACATGAAATTCAAATTATGAGGTTTAAAGTACATGAATATGGGACAGTGGTCCCGAAACGTTGTACTATAATATGATGATTTAATATAAATTACATTCATACAAGTTCATTAACCTCAAAAAATTTTTATGAATTGAATTACCACCAGACTTCCTAAAGAGAAAATCCAGAATAAATTTAAACTATTTAAAATAAATTTAAAAAATGGAAACCAACGGTACGTGCATATGAATCAATTTTTTTTATTTTTATTTATTAATTATTACATGAAAACATATTATTGTTATTATGAAAAAGGAAATTTAATGTTCTGTTGGAACTTGTGGTATTACGTGAGGATGTTAGATAAACGTTTGTGAAGAGAATACGAATTCAATTTGTCATATAATTGAAGATATGAGTGGATGGTGTGACATTTAAGTAAAAATATAGAATTCCGCTTTTGGAAGAACATTTTAAACACTCCTTTCGACATGGCGTTTTATTTAGCTTTTCTAAATCCAATTTTTTTTTTTTTTCAGAAGATAAAAATTGAGTATTTCATTCTAAAAAGGTAACAAAAAATCATTAAGTTAAAATTTTCTCAAAATCATATGTTTCAAACATAACACCTTCATCCACCAATGTCTTCAATTGTTAAATAAATATATATTGTATTATGATACCTTGAGAGGACAAAAGCGGCCCTGAGCTCCTTGATAACAGTGCCTATGATGATGGACGCCGCTGGTATGACGAAACGCGCCGGATCAAGGGAGACCCGCTCGAGCCTGAGTCGATCAGCTAGACCCATCGTTTGACTGTGACTGACTCCAGAGCGGAGCACCCACGCTGCCCCCACCAGAGACCCCTCTTCCTACCTTCCTACGGTCGACCCCTGCCAGGACAATAGTCGAGGAAGCCCAAGGAGTTTAAGGGAAGGATATCGGAAGGGAGGGTTCGCGGGCGATGATTCACCTCATGATGAATGGTCTTTCCGGTAGGATCCCACATTAGGAGTCAAGTAATCGGAGCTATGAGAGTCCAAGAACTTTTATTTCTTTTAAAATAGTTTTATGTATATCGATAACAATTCAATGTATATAAATAAATAATTTATTATTTTTATCTATTTATTTTGTTTTATTTATTTTTTTAATTTATAACATTGTATATAGTGTTAGGGGTGTCTTTTGAATGAAACTATAACCACCCTCCCCCCCCCAATAACTCCAAACCAAGCCTAGGGAAAAATGGTTAAGTATTTTTCAGATCTATTACAGTACTAAAAACCTCTTTTCACTTTTGAATACTTTAACATATTGGACGCTTTTTCAAACATAAGTTAGATCATCCTTAAAATGGCAGTAATGTATAATTTACAATTAAAATAACTATCCAACATATAACATAGTTTTTAACAACAAGAAATTAAAACAAATAAGTTTAACTACTTTTATTTGTGCTGACGTATCGGTCTAAAGTCGAGGGCTCCATAACCCACAGGGTTGACTCACGTATTATGTATATATATGTATATACACACATACATACAAAGTAGAAATAAATCATAGGGAGAGTACTAATATAGAAGAACAATTACGTTCGAATAATTTTCGGGAAAAAAAAGAAAAACAATATATGAAAAATTTGTAGTCATTACTATTAACTTCAATTTTAAATATCTTTTAACTCCTTAACCATCCTAACCCATTAATTCTTAATCTTTCATCCTTAACAATCCCTGATAATCCTCCGAGGCGTCTGAAAATAAGATAGCCACGGGACCTTCTAATTTAAATTAATGTTTGAAGTGTATATGAAACATACAACATATTTACCTATTGTATTATTTTGTACAGTTGTAAATTACATTAAATAAAAAAAAAAGTATCTTTGAGTTGAATAAAAATTTATATAATTAAATTAATAATTATTATAAAATATTTTAGATGTATATGTAAACATTCATCTTCGAAATTGTGATATCGGGTTCTCCACTTATCCGGAAGTAATAATTTTAGTACAGCCTCTTTACTCTTTAAATCGAGGATAACGATTTTTACATGAATGTTGAAAATGATAACAAAAGAAAAACTGATGGCGTTTGAGCTATCAATTTAAAACTACTTGGGTGTTTATCATAATGATACAGATAAGAACAACAACTACTAACATACCAGAAATACAGTATTGAATCTAAATTCGTATTACTGTATACATTTTCAGATTTCTGAATTATTACATGCATTGTTGATTCATAAAGTAAATAACATCTCTTCTAAATTTAGGTGATTTAATTTTGACTTTAAACTCAAAAACATATCTACAAAATGAAACTTGAAAATTGGATTTGATAAATAAGGCTGAGCTTAGTGTTTTTCGAAATACTGAAACCGAAAATTAAGACCGAACAAATTTTCTGCAAATAGATGATCCATGTAATGCCAGTTTTGAAAATCTTAAGTAGACCCAAGAGTAGTTGTTCAAATAACTTTAATTTTTTGTGGAATCAAAAGTACGTTTAAATATACCAAATAAGATTCTACAAGCTCAATTATAATTATGCAATGTTTCGTTAAGAAAGTTTCAAGACTGTATAAAAAAAAAAATTTCTGTATAGCGAACTTTAAGTCTTCAATATCAATACCCCGCTTCCAGCATTTTTTTCTATAGTTCCAAGGCTCCTTGGAACTCTTTGTTCGTAAGAATTTAAGAAGGCTGCAAAGAACGCTGGAACTGAGTCGCATCGCATTCCTTTCAGGTATCTCTGATTCGGGGAACCAAAAAGATACTGCCTTGACTGCAGCAGTATTGTCACTTTGAACTTGGCTACAACTTCGGCGACGGCAAGAGATGTTTGAAAGGGCGCATTGTCAAGGTAGAGAACCCAATTTTCTTTGATCTCTGGGCGGACACGATCCATCAAACAGTGGAGCATTCCAACGTTAAACTCGCCTGTAACAGTCTCACCGGCTGGCACAAACTCTTTGGGACTCCTTTGTCGTAGAACTCGAGGGAAAAAAATCCTGAAATTTTGGGAACGCAGTCGCCGAAGTTTTAACCAAGTTTAACGTAGCCATCCTACAGTCTCTACTCTCTACACTAACTATCAGCGAATTCTATGCGTATCACCAAATCGAGAAAGACCTGATAGAGAAGTGATTCGACATGATTCCAGTGGCAACTTCGGTGGGTCCCTTAATATAAACTTTACGAGCGAAGAGTTCAGGAAGGCTATGGACAATGGAAAAAACGCTGTGTATTGCTACCCGAGGTTCACAGATTGAAAGCTTTAAGTTCTTTGTACAAAAATGTTTAATCAATTTTTTGTCATGAAACCAGAGCCCTGTTTCATAATAAAAGCTAATGGTATTAGTTCATAGTACAAGTGTAGAAACTAGTGTGGTAATAATACTAATAGTTTTTTTTTTCATGATAGGGAGGACTATTAGTGATATTACAGGAATTAAAAAATACTAAAGTACAAGTTACTATTGTACAAGTCTATGTAATTGAATTAAGATAAATCTACAAGACTAATAGTATTAGTTTGTATTTATTATGAAACAGGGCCCTGGCTAGAGACTTTGTGAATTTTTACTACAATCGAATCTAACAAATAATGTTGGCCTAGTTCAAGGAGAATAACCCCATAAGTCCGACATGTTCTTGGAGTTTTATAATGGTGGTTAAGTTAGTAAGTGGTAATCTAGTAAAGAAACCTTTTAAGTCAGTGACTCAAGGGATTTCCCTCTGCACAAGGGCATCGGGAGAGGCCCTGCAAGTGGAGTTCCGATTGAAAATTTGTACGTTATTTTGGTGGGAGAAATACTTTTTGGGGTTAACACCAATTAAATGGTAATTAATATCTTTCTTATAGACGAAAAATTGATTCGAAAACTTTCCAGTAAGTCCTAAAGTCCAGTGAGTCAACTTACATATCAAAATAACTCCTTTTAAATTATTACTATTTAATAATGAGCTAAGAATTAGTTATATTTATATATTTTTTTTACATATTAATTGGTAATAATTATCTTCTTTGTTTTATGTAAAGTTGATTGACTTGTTAGGTTCCTCATATTACTTAACTTTACAGAAAACAAGTAAGAAAATAATTACCAATTAATATTTTATATTGTAATATAAAATGAAATATATAATAATATAAAATAAAATATTTTATTTTATTTATCAGTAAATGTTATTATATTGGTCAGTTGTCCTTTTTACTACAATCAGACAGCCCTGAAGGAGCACTACGAAGTGGGGCGAAACGTTGGTTAACAATAAAGTTTTCTTTTACTATTTTGATACCGTTATTGACCGCCACTCGGACTATCTTCCTCCTAGAAATAATATAATTCGCCACTATCTTGTGCAATAAGTAGTAATTGTGCCATTGATCACATTCAAGCCAAAATCATAAAAGATAAATATAAAAGAAAAAAAATCAAAATATATACATAGATAAACAAAAATAAATTACAATAATTAAATGCGAAATTTTGAACTAAACGTGATAATAATAAAAAAAAATACTGATTACATCCAATGTATTTATTAGGAATGCTAGGTAGATGTAAAAGATATTAAATAATTAAACCGTTCAAACAACTAAGACAACCCAACCAAGAACAAACGCATATCGTACAATGAGGAAAAAACACACAAACTTGAAATTAGAGATTACTGCTAGTTCATTACACTGAAGGTAAGGATGGAAATAACACGTTTTAATACTCGAACCTGCTTATTTTACAGTTTTAAAAGATAATGAACACTTTACGGAAACTTACTTCGACAAAATGCGAGACTGTTAATAACCTGATTGAAGGATAGATGAGAGTCGCTGACAAGTGCTCATCGATTGGTTGCGAAGAAGCTTAAAGCTCCAGGTCAAGCGGTTTATACTCAACGTTTTCGTTAATTCTCCACAAGAGAAATATAAGAAAAATAAATAAAAAAAGACAATATCATACCTTTAGCATTATTATTTAGAACGAAGGGGCTACCCATAAATAAAATAGATAAAAATGGTCTAGGAATATTTAGTGGGGTGCACTCAGCCCACATAAAATGCATCTAATTCAATAAATTAATGATTAATTAAAATTTATTCTCATTATTATATTAATTCACTAATTTTAAATTTGCAGCTTTATTATTTATTCACTTCATAACACTTTCAGTTATTATTATTATTTTATTTTTATTTTTACTTTATTTTCATTTTAGTAGTTGTTAATCAAATTATTACTTGTATCACTTGAGATCCATTCATATTGTATTTTGTATTTTTCTAGTTTAAAAATTGTATA
>NW_027115055.1:425708-440959 GCF_000696795.3 Halyomorpha halys
TTTCTAGGGCTTCATCAGGGCTAAATAAAAAATACAAAACAACTAAAAATGATTTATTTTTAATTTATTTAGTTTAAGGTACACTATTTTAATTTTAACTTTCAAGTTCAGTTTAATTATTACGAAGGGGCCTCACTGAATAGATGTATTTAGAGAAAGGTTGGTGGTATCGGCATCGAACCTTTGGGTTCGCAAAGCCTTAATTATTATTAATAAATAAATATTGTTTTGTTTATTTATGTTGTTCTTTGCTGACCGCACCCCCCGATAAACTTCTTCAAGCTTAATTATTATTATATTAATTACACTATAATAATAATCGTAATGAAGAATTATTCGTTATTTTAATTAAATAATTATTACAAACTCAAGGAAGCATAAAATAACAGAACTTCAGAATGTAATACTCCATTTTGAATTCTGTTTTCTACAGAAGATTAGTTTTAAATTCCAACAGAATATATAAAATGATTCTGTAATCCAAATATTTCATCACCAACTCGTTCAGAGAAAAATGTCATGAATCACAGCTTAACGTAATAGGAAAATTGGTCACTCTTTAAATAAAGTCAGAATTGACAATGATAGTTCAATATAATTTATTGCAACTATCAACTGGGCTGGAATATGCAAAGGGAACCGATCAATATTTTTGTGAAATGGTGTTTTTTTAAAAGTTATATCGATATTTTTATAGAATTTTCATCTAGCAAATAAAACAAAAAAAAAAGCTTTCTTCTACACCACAAACACATATCGCTGGAGACGTGCTCTTGTGTCAAAAAATAATATAAATTAATGAATGTCTTAAAACAAAATTTCACAAAAATCTCTGTTGGTTCATTATTGCATATTTTGATTCAATTCAGTACAACTTAAAATTTTTAAACAGTAAAAAGATAATAACAAATAGTTTATTTCAAATTATTCATAGCGAAATATTAGTACACTTCATTAAAAATGAACGATAATGTAGAGACTATTTCAACTCTCGGAGAATTTTCGGTATAATAATTATTTAATAGATTTCATCAACTCTACTTGTTTAAAAAAATATTAAAGAAATAAGTTAATAACCAGAAACATATAATTATGCTTATTAATCAAATTATTATTAGTAAAAACAAGTGGATAAGGAAGATTTTTTTTGTATTCTAAAATAAAACAAAAGATTTCGATCTCCATATCTGCAGTATCTTCATTCATTCCTCTTTAACCTATCGAATCCAACCTATTAGGTAGGTATTTGTTTTTCATAAATTAATTTTAGATTTATTTATTGCTATTTAATTTCTAAAGACCAACAATTTAGGATTTAAAAAAAAATGAAACAACGTATCATGTAGAAAGGACTATTTTTATCACAATAACAAATCTTAATTCTTCCAAAAATGTTTATTATTATTATAATCTGAAAGTTTTATTTTTTTAATAATATACATACAATATATATAAAATAATAATTTATAAAGACAAAGGAACATTCTTTTCTTTAAAATACCAAATCAGATTGATGTTGTTCTTTTTATTCAACCTTCTATTAGGGTTTACAATATAGTATAACTACGGAATATATTGACAAGAACTACATTTACTAGTTAATTATTAAAATTCTTGATCTGAACTAAAATTTGAATCGATATGATGGGATTGACAGAATAAATAAACATGATTATGGGGTGTTCAGTGGGTATTTAAGAATTCGAAAGCCACTATTTGTGAAAGGAGACCGTAAACAATTACAAATTTTTCTCTCTAACTTCTGTTTACCATAGCAAGTCATAAGTATCAACAGAACAAAAATAAACGGAAAGAACCCGAAACGATCTTTTAATTTAGTATGAAATGAAAATCTCGGACACTTTAGTACCACCTTAAGCGATTGATAGAACTACTAAAAGTTGAATAGAAACATATACAGTAGTCTGATAGATAAATCACAAAGATCCTACTAAAAGTAGGATTTCGATTTTTAGTCGGAACGTTTATTAGCAGTTTCTCCTCAAAATTATCAAAATTACTTCATTTATTTGTTTTGTTCAATAATTTTTTTAAAATGGTTAAAAGTTAATAAATTTACCGGAAAGGACAAATGTAACATATTCAACAAGCCCCTATAAAATAATTTAGTTTTTTATTTAACATTAATTGAACCATGACTTGGAAAATTTTTATTAAATTCAATTTCATTAAACTATTTATTTATGATTGACTGATATTATTTGTGGTAAAATGTTTTATGTGATACAAAAAATATCATTAATAAAACATGTAATACATACTTTGGCCTGTTCTGTCCAATTTGAAAAATTTAATATACAACGTTAACGTAATTTCTATTTCATCATTTAATCATAAATTCCTTTTCTTTTCTTTTTTTAAATTATATTTATTTCATAAAACCAACGGATCATAATTTTTTATATTACATAGGACTTAGAGGTTCCTGATCTGCTTTGTTATCGGTTACCTTGTGTAACTAAATTTTAATCACTTAGCAGAATGATTGTAATACCCCATTTCTTTCGTAATTTATTTTAAACTTTTAATCTTCCATACGGAAAGTTAAACTATATATTATTTCTTGTATATTACTTCCGATGTCGGCAATAGGGACGATACACATAGATCTCAGGCTGATAATAAAACCGTAAAAAAAAAAATTAATAAGCATATTGATTTTGTTTCCGATGGACACAACTCACTGTTTCGGTAGAAGGCGAGGGTTTTCATTTAAAAATCGGAAGCTCGCGTGCATTAAGTCGTTAAAAGTTAAAGAAAATTCAGGGAAATGGCATGTTTGTGGTCAATATCATAATGGAGTAAGCTAAATGATTACCAATTATATATTTATTTATATTTTCTACTATAGTCATTGATTTTTCATTAAAAAAATTTTCCAAGTGTTTTATAAAAATTTATCTGACCACAGATAATACAATAACACTATTTTTGAATTTATTACTTATTTTGAAACTTTTGTAAAACTTCAAGTTTTTTTCCTGAAATCCTTTGAGATTAGTTTACAAAAAAAATGGAGATGAGATTATGTTTTAATATTGTTCAATTAATTATATTTTAGTCCTTTTCAACGGTTTGAGTCTTGTCTCTATCTATTTATAATTCAAGATTTCAATCTAATTTCTGGATCGAATATTTCGACTTTGTATAAAATACGATGCACTTAACTCTTTATTTTAGAGAAACTTAGAGAAACCCATTACATAAAAACTGAGGTGCTGAGAAATAGAAGATTATGCTGGTGCTTCGAATCCAAAATGGTGATTTATAGATGTTGAAAGAGACAGACTAACAAAAAAATAGTTCCAATAATGACATGGAGGCCATGAAATCCTGTTGCTATAAAAAAACAAACAAAAAAACAAGAGCCATAAATTGAATCACTAATGAAAAATCTGACTTCCTTGTCTTCGCATGCTTGGAGAATAGTTAACTCTACACCTAATATTAGTTATCGTGGGCGTACTCTACGAAGGACAGCTGTCCCCTATAGAAGTGAATAAAATTATTAATTTAATAAAAAAATTTTTTTCATGCAATACTAATTGTAAAAACTAATATAGCAATGCAACAATTATATAATGTTCTTAAAACTTTGGTTTCATATTTCTGTTCCGTGCTGAAATATCACAACCTGATTGCTACTGGCTGCCCCCCTAGTTTTGATCCTAGGATTATATCACCTCCTGGTATATTTATTTCTCATTAATCTATGATGAGTCCATGTAACTGTTATTCCTGACCATTACAGGATTATTAAGGGATATGGAAAAAAATGCATATTCTAAGTCAATTATTGGTGCTAGCATGTAAGTATATGCATTTATCGTAAAATTTACAAATTGAAATTTTACTAATTGCACCTGGTTACATTAAACCGTTGAGCATAATTGATTGTTCAACAGTTTAAAAAATGCATACAAACAAAATATGCATTTAAATGAAAATCCGGGTTCTGGTAATAAATTAAAGAGGACAACCACTAACAATAAAGGTTACAAGAGCCAGTAAACGTAGGTTTAATAACTTCCGCGTGCAAGAACAGCAGTCCGATGCACGTAAATTGAGTTGAGACTAATAGTAATAAAAAATTCTATTTCATCTAAAAATTAATTTGTGATAAGCATTTCAATTAAACGTATAATTATTATAATGACCATTTTCAATGGGGATAAATTTGAGGTTAATGGAACCCATAAATTAAACAAAATGAGGCTCCTAACTGATTTGAAAAGAGAAATGCACTGATGTTTATTAATGATCCGATAAATATTGTAAGCACAGGAAGTCACAACAAAACTGTTAGACGAAATAAGAGGTTTGCGAAATTTCCGGTGGGCGGTGCGACAAAACTAGGAAGCTTTTTGTCGCGCGTCCGTGAGGTTTTTTTTTTTAGTCAATTTCTTTTTCAATATGTATATTCAGTTGGTTTCTGGTTTCTTCGGTTTGGCAAAGAAAGAACCGAATTGAAAAATATCACACTAATGAGTTAAGGAACCTATTTATCACAAAGGATATCAAGAGGATTTCGACCACCTCGACAAGATTTCTTGTAGTCAGCACATCCTGACCTAATTACTGACCATGACAACCTAATTAGACATTTCAGAAGTAACACGGAAGGAACTCACAAGTCCAAATTTATGACAGGACAAACTTAACATTCCTAAAATTGAGTTTGGTCCTAAACATGCTAACTACAAAAATGAAAACCTTCACAAAATTATTTGCTAATTACAATATTTTTTTTTTCTACCGTAGCCACTGGCAAACACTTAATATCGATATTATTGTCGTAAGAAAGCAAATTTCCTAAAGATTCTTTCAATTATTTATTAAACCATTCTAAAAAGGCCGATGATGCCGAAAACTGGAATTCATAAAAAAAAAATCAGTTATCATGTTTTGCAACCGAACTCCTCAATTATCAAGGCATTTTTCAACTGAGAGTCGCTAAACAACTAATTAAGAGGCTTCACTTAATTAATTCAGTTAAGTTTCAATGATACAATAGCAGTTCGTGCTGGTTTTATAGGAGCAAATAAAACTAGAATATCGACTATATTCACCACATCGAAACAGGAAAAAAATGAAATCATTAAATTTTAAAAACAAATATAGAAGACCATCTGTTATATCAGAATACAAAAACTATTAACAAAATCATTTCGCACTCTACGTACTGTAGACTGTTTTAAGGAGACATAGGATGAGACAAAAGTTACGTTGTCGTAAGTTACGAGGTTCGAATGATAAACTATTTTTTATCACTTATATTTCTATATAAAAAAATACACATACATAAATATAACGGGTATACATATGTATTTATTCAAATATGACTGGGGGAGTTGGGGGGGAGGTACTGTGATGCAGGTACAAGTGAATGTAAGTTGGTATTCACCACTCCACTTGGAGTAGATAATTTCTGCTCAAACAGGGCTAAGTTTTGTGATCGTAACCATGTCTCTTAGCATTGTTTCATATCTACGGAGGACAGAAAAGTCAGAGAAATACCGCAAAACATTTTGTTTAAAGGCACTTTTACATTTTGAAAGTATGTAGGTAAGTGTAAATTGCCTATAACGCACTATTATTGATGAATTTTCAACCTTATATTTTACTGTAACCCAATCATTAATCTACGGTCAACAATCCACCAATTATTAATCTACGGTCAACTACCTCAATCATTAATCTACGGTCAACTATCTACATCTCATTATATTTTACGTATATTTTTTCCTTTAATTATTAAAATAATACAACGTTTTGGGATGACATCTTCATAGAATTAAATTCTGCCTTTTTTACTGTTATATCGTTAACTACATTGTCACTACCTAATTTGTATTACAGATATTGCATGTATGTGCAATTTTATGACACGTAAAAATAGAAATAGCATACAAAAGAAAGAAATATAATTTTAAATAACAGAAAAATAGCCCTGAAGACAAGGATGTCACCCCAAAACGTTAGCGTTGTTGTCCTTCGGTTTCAATAAATAAAAAAATAATAAATAAGTATGCCATATAAATAAATCATACCATTTTCCCTAAAATCGGAAGCTCTCCAATGGTATATCGTACATTTATATTAATACTCTTATTTCAACTTTTAAAAATTGTTAATTTTTTTTTCTTTCTTAGTTAATTACCATTTTTTTAATAGTTTAAATCTATTCAAACTACTAACAATGAAAGATGGTTAATTATCAAAATAAGCAATAATTTCAATCTAGAGCAGTGGTTTTTTAAAAAAAAAACAATTTTTTTTGGCGACCTTTTGGTGCAAGTACGAAAATGGTGGAACCCTATTGGTAGAAGTAGGTAAATCGCGAAACCCCTACATTATCATTTTCTACAAATATAGTATCAAATACCGTTTATCAGCAAAAGCTAAGAAAGGTACCTACACATCTTGTTCAAAATACAGTTGGGTGGTATGTTTCGAAACATTGTTAACGTGGAATGCCCTATTCCAAAATTATTTCGCGAACTCCTGGAATCCTAGTGTTTCGCAGGACCCCGGTTTGAACACACTAATCTAGCAAGAGCAATTTTGAAGACTTAAGCTCTGTTGGACAATTGTAATCAGAATAAGAAAACCCGATACGTAAACTACACACTACAAAATACAAGTAACTTGTAGTTAGCGTTCTTGCCTAGGAAACGAGCGTTTTTGTCTACGAGTTATCTGGTAGTTTTTCACTTCTCACATTCCACAATAATTAAAAATAATATCGTAGCCACACAAATACGACAAGTAAAAAAATTACGAGTTAACTAGTAGTTTTTACAATCTTCAATAATTATGTATCTTATAATAGTAACTTGTGTTTGGCGACCTGGATAAGAATACTTATTTGCTCGTTCAGCATTCAATGTTTTAAAGAACAATTATTTCAACATTGATATAACGTGTTGAAACGAAATCGTTATTATCTATTTGGCGAAAATTAGGGAAAAAAAATTGTTGATACAAAGTTGATACATTAAAAGAGTGATGAATACCGAAAAGGGTTTAACATTGGATGGTAAAATACCGGTGCTTGGGTATGCTGATGATTTGGTATTATTGGGTGAGGACAAAGAAACATTAAACTAAATACAACCACGTTAATAAACTCAAGTAAGGACCTAGGTATTGAAATAAATACGGATAAAACAGAAAGATTGTGGAAGATTGTGTCATTCACCAAGTTCATATTGGATAAAACAAAATACATGGTTAGCAGTAGAAACGCGAGCAATTTCGGTGATATAGATATAGGAGGAAAAACGTTTGAACAGGTAGATAAGTTTAAGTATTTAGGTTCTACGGTAACTAGAAAAACGAAATTGATGAGGAAATAAAAGCTAGGTTGAAGGCGGGAAACGCTTGATAGTTTTCAATTTCGAAACTGCAAAGCTCGCGCCTTCTATCGAAAAATTTAAAAATTATAATTTACAAAATTTTTATCCTTCCCACTGTTCTTTATGAGTGTGAGACATGGCCTCTACACTAAGGGATGAACAGCGTCTTAGGGTTTTCATATTCGGATCGAAAAAGGATGAATTAACGGGAGAATTTAGATAACACAACGCTGAATTAAGAGACCTACAAACGGTAAATATAATCCAAGTTATAACATTGCGGCGTTCCCTAAAATGTTAATAAATGCTGAACCAACGGGTAAACGTCCGAGGGGTAGACCGAAACGTAGATGGGAGGATTGCGTTAAAACTGATTTAGTGGAATTGGGTTTGGAGGGGCATTACTGGAAGGATATATGCAGAGAGCGTTTGGTGGTATCGATATCGAACCTTCGGGTTTGTTAGACCTTCATTATTATTATTATGATACAAAGTGGAACTTCTGGTATGTCGAATTTTCGAAAAGGTTTAAGTAATATCCCGGGCATATACTCTCCCACCAAGTGCAAATCTGACAGAAAAACAATGCTCAGCATTTATGAGCCGTTAATCCTTAGTAAAATAGATAACACCAACTTCATATAAGCTTCTGCAAGCTATAGTAAAGACTTATAGTCTTTTATCATACACGCAGTAAAGTGAAAGTAGAGAAATAACAAGATAGTTTCAACTTAGTAATCGTTACATAAAATACTAATCACAGCAATTTAAATAAATAAATAAATTCATGCTTTACTTTAAGCAATTTTCTCCAATGAACCCGCTTGACCTTTCGACAAAATCACCTTTGATCTAGAAGCAGAATGACCTTTGGCGTTGTCTGGGATAAAATAACACTTTTTAATAAATTAAATACACTAACGATTCCGAACAAGAATCATGACTAAAACAGTCTAATTGACATGAATGATCTTAAAATCATATTCAGTATTTTTTCAAGAAATCGATTGAGTGTGCCTATGGACTAAAAAGGCAAGATAGGGGAAGGTTACCTTTCCAAGTACTTATCATAAATTATAAACAGTAATTTCAAAGAGAAAACGTGGCGTGGAGTACTTCCTCAATTACCTGTTAACTCCAAGGACCATCCAGTTGAATTATGTTTTTTTTTTTTTTTTAATTTAACTATTTTCTTTCTTAAACAATATAGTTTAATTCTACGGTTATCCAATAACACTGGCCTGAAAGTTCTAGGTTTTACCAACTTGGATGGCATTGCAAGAAATGATATAGAAATAGGAAGATTATTATGTTTACATCTCAACTTCTCTGTATGGGATAAAATACATCAATATATAAAAAAATAGTTCGAAAAGTTGAGGTAAATGTCAAACAAATCAGCTAGAAATGGAAACTTAATATCAACAAATCGTTTTAATAACCAAATAATTCGTTATAATCTTTCAAGAAAGGAAGTATCCTTAGGGACACTTAAAGATACAGGGGCTCTCCGAATTATTTTCTAAACATCAAGTTATAAATAACATTCAAGTTAAAACCATTAATTTATTATAGGAAACTTTATTTTTTTTGTTTTGACGAAAATAATGAAATAAAAAATATTTTTCTGTTGTAATAAAAGATCGTATTTTAGGATTTATCGTGATGAAATTAACAAAAATAAACTTAATTGATGCCAAGAATACAACAGTTTGAAAAAAGATAACGAAGCAGCCATACGATCGGATGAGATCGACATTTTCCGTCCGATTCTATTTTTCTTTTTTCTCCTTTAATTATTCATAAAATTCTTAGTTTTCTACCAAAGTGGCTTTGAAAAACAAATGATTAAGCTAAGTATCAGTGGAATTATATACATGTATTTACAGAGTACAAACCTATTCTAACAATATGGGGGGTAAAGTTTTCATTTCGTGAGACCACTATAGAAATAAAAATAGACTCGTGCAGACACCACTGCAGTTCCGATATTGTAAAGACTTACGCCACAACTAACACAACTAGAGAAAGCCCTACGTATCTGAGTTTTGAGTCTAGGTTTGAGTTTAGGTTGAGATTTATTTTTTGTTCATTTTTTTTTTTAGTTTAATCATGTTCTCTAAAAAACGTTAGTCCCATTCCCTTCTCAATTGATTTTTTCTCGTAACTTTAAATTCGGTTATTTCGCTATTGGATGATCTTCAGCGGAACGGCCTCTCTCCGTTCCAATAATCCACTAGCGTAGGCCAACCAAGTTACAACCTTCATTGGACCCCTCACCTAACCTTATAATGCCAAAAGGCAATCCAAGGTATCATTAACACCCAGATATACATATAGCATACCTCCTATATGTACGTACCAAATACCCACTAAAATCTTTACAGGAGGGTATGAAAAAAAAAAAAATATTGGATGATCTTAAGTTCCATTGGCTTATTTAATGTTACACACTACCAGGTATAAGGCTATTACAAGTTTTACTACTTAAATTAAGATAAAAAAGTCAGAGGACTTCTCCCCTGCACGTGGTTGTTTTTAACCGCGTCCTGGTTATAATGCCTATATTTATATTGTTAAGATAGAATGACCCAACTTACTGGTTCCCGTAGTTCCTCTTAGGTAGACTTTCAATCTTAATTTGAAAACATTTATTTATTACGAGTGAGTCGGTGGGTGTATCGAGCGTTGTTATAACGAAGATATAACACTTTCTTAGAAAGGATAAATCTGCTGTATTTACTTTTAGACTATTTAACTTTAAATTATCTCTATATAATTATTTCGTTAATTTTTAATGTCACTATTAGTGAACTAACATACATTCAATTGGGTTCTTAAAACAAAATAAAAACCTAGTAAATAAAACTTGTGTTTTTGACATTAGAAATTTTTCCCGCCATATGTAAATTTACTTTTATAATTATTTATTTCCGAATTTTCTTTTTTTAGGAAGTTTGACAAATTAATTTCTATAAATTTTTGAGGTTAAAAATTTCTAAAAGTGAATCTAAATTAATTTATGTTTTTCTGGAAGTTTTTAACCTCAAAAAATTTATAGAAATCATAATTCATATAATTTGACTTACAACTTCTTATATATATATATTTAGTTACTTTTTTTTTTTTTTAACAAAAATAGTTTCAACTATTTATTAATGGACATCGTTTCGACCCACACAGCAAGTCTTTATCAGGGCTAAAATAAAAGGATACAGGGTAGGTAAAGCTAATGTAAGAGTATAAAAGTATACATAAACTTTATATTTAAGCCCAGAAGAAGACTGAAATGTGGGTCGAAACGTTAGGCATTAATAGTTGGAACATTTTTTTTTCTTGACTACCAACCCAAAAAGAAAAAAATAGAAAAATATGTTTTTTTTTCTATATTTTTCTTTTAACATCTTTAAACATTATCCCTAATTTATTGTTATCCATTAGTTCGGACGAAATTTAGACCTGATACATTTTTTAAGTTGCTTTGATTGCAAACCCTAATAAAACTTTACTTTCTCAGCCGATGTTTTAAGCCGTTATTTTTAAAACTAGAACCTAGAAAAACTGTATTAATAGAAAATCTATGTCCTGATGCAACCTACACATCCAAAACTTTCACCAAGATCACTAGGTCAGAAGAAGGTCAGTTAGAAAGAACATTTATTGATACTAGTTTGACTATTATGGAAAATGCATTTAAAAAAAAAACAACAAGATTCTGAGTTTATATTACGATCCTCCTACATGCGACCGAATTAGCGACACCTTCTGTATATTATATATTGTGGGAGTAACACTAAATTCCTACTATTTATTAAAAACGTCTCTCTTTCCTTGCGTCTGAACAACTAGTACACTAAACACTATGCTACATTCAAAGATAAGCAAACTTGGCATTATATTAGAAATGTGTTTCATAAGGGCTCAATAATAAATAGACAATAAACCCTGATAAGTAATATTGCTAACATATTTTGTATATTGTTACAGTAGTGTCAATATCAAGAAATGGTTAGGTAAGTGGAGTAATAAAGGATATAAAAAAATTAAACTTATTTTGTATTTAATTTGTGTAAACGTTTTTACCTACCTAAATTTTGTATTTGACTTTGTAGGTCTAAAAAAAATTACAGCCATATAATAATTTATAAAAAAATTATAACAAAAAATTACGAAGATAATAAGAATTTATGATTTTCAAGATAGAAAATATATGGGAAAAAATTTTAATTGAGAAAAATGGAATCAAACGGCGCATAATAAGAAATATGCTAAAGTAAACGATATGCAATCAACAATTTGTATAATTAAGATTAATAAAATAAAGATATACAAGCCAAAATGGGATGAGTAGTAAAATTGAAAAAAATAATAAGTAATGAGATGAGCATAACTTAATAATTGTGGTGGTCAAGAAAGGTAGAAAATATATTTTAAAAAAAAATTATTGGTAACCTATATTTCATCCACTTTGCAGGGCTAAATGGGAACAAGAAACAAACATTGTGAATATGATAAAACAATTAAAATATAATAAGTTTATGACGTATGCAAGAAAACGTGAGAAATAAAGGTTTTATTATTATTGATTTATTTTATAATTTTGGTATGGATGTAATCATTTACCATTATAACTTATTGCCCAAGTTTCGGCAGATTGTAATAATCAATAAATAATATTACTATTGTTATTAAAAACAAAACAGGGGTAGGAGTATGGTGTTGCGAATAACGACGCAAAATAAAATAATTCACTGTGATTATTGTTATTTTCATGTTTTTTTTAAATACCAGCCATACTCATTTCCTCCATTTAATTCTTTCTTTATTCAGTTTTATTCAAATATTTGTATGTTATTTATTTCTACTTAATGCTTCTTAGTGTTTTCCGTTTTACTACTCCCCTTTTTGGCTAATATAACTTTATTTTGTATATTTTATTTAAATATTTATATTATTATCTTCCTAATTTATAGTAATGTTTTTTTTTTATATTTTTGAATATAAAATGGCTATAATCTCGTTAGGTTTATAGCCATGATGATGAAATAGTGCGAAACGTCGGCACAAATAAAATAAATAGTGGAGAATAAGTTTTATTTATATGAGTCCAATTTTACTCCACTGACAGCCGACCGACGACTCATATCGAATCCGAAAAAAAAAATTAAGTCTCAGAAGATTACTTCCAATTTATATTTTATTTATTTTTCTTTACCAATTACCAAACATTTTCTGCGTACTAAAATTATCTTCAAATGGTTAAAAAAATCAGAAAAAAACCCATAAATTGTTTCGCAAACGTTGTTCGCCAATTCTCCTGATGATAGAATGCAAACCCGTAAGGTATATTATATTTTACTTAAACGATTTCATTACTTTTTAAAGAAACTATGAAGAAAATGGCCAGGGGTTATTTATTTGCCCAAGTTTTTAAGAAACATTGGATTCTGATTTATACTTAAAAAAAAAAGCGCAATTTTACCTTACAAAAAACTGGAGAACTATCACTTATTAACAAACAGAAGTAAAAATGGATGTAGTTATATTTAATAGCCAACAATATATTTAAAAGGTGATTTGTATCTGGTATCGATGTGATCGATTTCCCGGTGTTGAGTTGAATTACCCAATGCCATGAATTGGGTGTATTGAATGTAAAACCATGAATGGATGATAGTATCGATAACTGCGCGAGGTGTAACTCCAAAGAAAAGTAAGATACAATTCACTTCTTGGGAAACTGTTACACGTGAAATTAGGATTTAATATTTTGGAAAGCGGACTTACTCTCCAAAACCATTATTCAATTTATCAAAAGGCTCAAATTGGAAAGCACTTAGTAACTATGTATGATAGGCTACACGAGAGAGAAAGAGTTCAGTAGTTAATGTGTGAGAGATCAATGTCATTCAATATATATTATTGTTTTATTTAATTTAACATTACTAAAATTTTGATTTTTGAAAGCATATAACTTATTTTTTTTTTTTAAGTTTTGTTATTTAGGTATTGTAATAAAAATTGCATACACGCTTCGACAGACTGATATTTTTTCCATTGTCTATGCGTTCTTAATTGTTTAATATTTATGTAACTAAACATATTAATATCATATTGTAGTTTTAAATAACTGACTTGTTGATTTTTTAAAGCAAGTAATTTTTTATTTTTTTTTAAGTTTTGTAATATATGTGTTGTAATTAAAATTGCGTACATGCTTCGGATATTTTTTCCATTGTCTATGTGTTATTAATTAGTTAATGAGAGAGATTATTTTGAATTTTTTACAAAGAAACGCTTATTTCATTCAATTATTTAATAGAAAGTTTCTTAGCAGAGAAAGGATAAAATAAAACTCTTCATCAACGATAACAATTGAAAATAGGCTATAACAACAGACTGCAAATGGAATAATCGAATTATGTAAAAACTATAATATTGTATCTATCCATTTCAGGGGAACTGGAAATTTCCCACACTGGAATTTAATAAAAACAGTACCAGTGTGGAAATAAATAAATATAGAAAGATATTTATTTTCCCAATCAAATATTTTATTTAAGCCACACACATATCGTATTTCGAATAACAATTAAACTAGTATTAATAAACTTCATATTATATTAATTTTATCCAAACTAATATAATAAAATAACATATAGTATAAGCTACATGTTGTATTATTAGTTACAGAATCCAATTGTGGATAGAATTATATAAGTTTCATTTTGGAACAAAATGAAATAAATTGTCTTCGTTTAAGCTTTTGTACCTTAAAGTTCGAAAAAAAAAAATTCAAAATGTCATATTTACACTACTGAAAAAAAAACACGATTTTGTAGAGCCATCTCGACTTAACCATAGATATAGAGATTAATTAAATATTTATATCTGATTTAAATAATTTCACCGAGATGTCTCTAAAATGGTGTTGGTTTTTCTTCTCTTACTTACGAATTATCACAATTTATTTAAATTACAACTCACCAAAATGTTCATTGTCACTTACCTGAAAAAAATAAATATTAAATTAATTCATTATATATAATCAAGTAAATATTTTAAAATTAGTGTAATTAAAAATATAAACAAAAATGATTTCACTTAACTCTTTTTCAAGAGCCAGAATGACTGATAAATATTTTTTTAAAATTTTAATACATCCTTAAAAATAAGTAAACATTAATTAAATTTTTAGGGATAATTAATTAGCTAATTATACAAGTACCGAAAAGAATGTTTTATAAAAGGATTGATGAAATAGAGAGAAAAGAACATTTAAAATTTAACGATCTTACGAGACAACAGGAAAAAAATAGTATAAGTTTATTTACGAGAAAGATTATAAATACTATAAATTTAAAAAAACAACATTATAATTCACGCAACACCAGATATGAGATAATTAATTGTAAGTAATTTTTTACCAGCTAACAAAATTACAAGTGAACATTTTTAAACGAATTTTAGAAGACAATGTGAAGTTACAATTGAATTATAGCAAAAGACAATTTATGTCTAACCACAAACAATTAGCTTTTGAAATATTCATATACAGAAACATCAATCCAAACAGCATAGATGAACAGCAAACAATGGCTTGTAACATCATAATAAATATAAATAAAAAAGTATTAAATAAAAGTAAAAAATCGACAAAAGCTAACATTTATAGTAAGAACAATAAAACTGGTATTCGACTGTATTAATAACTGTATCATAATACCAAAAATAATCTGAGGGAATCTTACCGACCTCACCTGCCCCTTTAACTAAAATATTGAGTCATAAACCTACCTTGAATAAATAAATAATAGAAGGCTTAGTGAACCCGAAAGTTCGATGCCGATACTACCAATCGTTGTCTACACA
>NW_027115055.1:441985-448688 GCF_000696795.3 Halyomorpha halys
TATTATATTTTCTGTTGTGATGATGCCTGAATCGGGGAAACGTGTTGTAGTATGAGAGAGGCTTGTGCAGAAATATTCCAGTAATAACTAATTTCATAAACAATTAATGAAAAAGGATAAGAACTATGCTCAACAGTCCCTTTCCGACAATATCCAATAATAAAACGACAAAGCAGTTCAGCAATCTATTACACAAAGAATTCTATTGCCTAACATCATAGTGACCTCATACTCTTCGGCGGTAGAGGTATGCTCAGAATGCCAAACCAGCACCATGGGCCAACAAATGCTGCCAACAATATGACGGTCATTCCAAATAAAACATTACAAACCATTCATATAAAATTTAAAAGACAAAAATACATAACAAAACAAAGACCGACAGTTAATAAACATAAGACACATAGAACGAAGAATCAGGTGAGCAAAATCTTAAACATCGCAGTAACGCCATAAGGTCAAACTTCTTGGAACCCAATCAAGGAAATAATCGCGTTCGCCATTGGATACATGCTTCCTGTCACGGAGCAAGTTCAATGTAACAAATTTTTATTTTAATATTCCATTCAAGTCGTGTTCCAAACACCTTCCCATTTGAAGGGTATGACATCTTGCCTATGAGGAAGTGCCAAACCCACGTTCTTGGGTAAACAGGTTCCACACTATGGGGAGTTGAACAGCTGAATGGCCGATAGTAAAAAATAAATAATATAAAATATTTTCTACTCCCTTTCCCTCCCCTCCCCTTAATAGTCCAAATTTACGAGAAAGGAGTATATTTATTATTACAATGAAATAATTCATGATTCATGACCAGGAAATCATTTATTCATGGTAATTAAAAAGTTTATATACTATATTTAATTTTCAATTGTACTAAAACTAAAGTTTTCTTAATTCAAATATTCTTTTAATAATATATTTAATACTTTTTTATCGAAAGCATTTTTTAAAAATTATAATAGCATATTTGTGGGCAAAAAGCTTTTTTTAAAAATAGAAATCAACGAAAAAATCTCGCAGTGGAAGAGAAATACAAGTTATAAACAATTGTTGTTATAAAAATATGAGATTATTTAATATTCATCAATACTAATTAGTACAACTATTAAACATATAATATTAAGTTAAAATAAATTCTCAAAAAAATAAACATATATAGGTTTTTCGTGTAAAAACCAACAATTTTAAATACAACACCGGCATAGGTAGTATAAATAAATTAATAGAATACAATTTTAAAGATAAAATCAAAAACTATTTTACAATAGTTCATATTTAAAACCATTTCCTTGATTTTATGAGCGCAATGAGGAAACAAACATATATAAAATTTCGGCTTCATTGCAATATTTTATTTGAATGTAACATGAAATTTATAGCGATGTTATCAATAATTTATAAGTATTCTCTTAAAGTGTGTGATAAAATTGTAATAAATTAGAAGGAATGACTGAAAAATGGCAGAGGCAAATAAACTAAAACAGAACAAGTTACTTACACGTCACGTTGATTCGCTCTGTGAAATACAATTGATTATGATTGATACACTAGTAATATTAATAATAATACATTTATAATAACTAGTTAGGTGCTTTCTATTGGATATATAAAAGCCACCATCCACTAAGTAACTGGAAGTAACTATGACTATCAAAGATCGTACACGACTAAGGACTTTAATAGGTGGTAAGAGTTTTATGAGAAATCAACTCGACAGTTCTTGAGATAATGAATCATGCTTCAAAGTGTAGGCGACAAATCAAAGACTTGCAACGTAATCGGAGCAAACAGACTTTTTTCTTTCTTTGCTTTCTTTCGTCATGAACTACAAATAAACTTGACTGGTCTACAGATGCGATAAATCGGTCAAAATAAACAATTGACGTACATCAAAAAATACATTAATTGGTACCATAAATTTGCAATCACGATTGAAACATAATTCAGATATTATCAGATACGCCACTTCGGCATTGAACTGACAATATGATAAATGACCAAATATGGTCACGAACTAGAGAATATGGAGTAATTTAAATTAATTACAGTAATTAATTATTCTAAGTAATTCCCGGAAAATATGGAGTCTTGATTAATTAATTTATGGTTAACATAAAGAGGAGTATTCCAAATAAAAACCAATGCTACTGAACAAAAACTACCCATTGGTAGCACTCTAATGACATTTTACATTTGCAGGTCTGGTGGCCATCTTCTTTTCAGGCACCTCGGAGGATTGTCAGGAATGGAAGAGGATGCAAGGTTGGAAACTAGGGGGTTTAAATGGTTAGGGAGTTTATAGTGGAAGGAGTAACATCTGATTCGAGCTAAATCGGTTAAATAGGGAACATTAAGGATTTTATGTATGATTTTATTTGTGACAAAGTATGGAGCATTGAGGATTTTACGAAGGATTTTGGATTGTAAGGATTGGATACGAGAGGAATTCGAAGATTTAGTGGAGCCCCAAAGCTCAACTCCACTGGCCTTATTCCAGTCATGTAGATCAGTCTTTTGTAACGAGTTGGAAGTTTTAACCGTTTGTCTAGTAAGTGCTGTAATAGTCGAAATCAACTGGCAGTTTCCTGTATTTTCAGTCTTATGTGAGGATTCCAGGTTAATAGTTTGTCCAGAAGTGGTCCATGGTAGCGGATCTGTTCGACAGGGGTAAGAGTAACATTATTAAATAAAACTGTAGGGCAGTCGGTAGGATTGTAAAGGTGATTTGATGGGATCTGTTGGAATTTATCTTAATCATCCGATTACGACACCATTCTTCGAAGGCTGTGATATGGGATTATTTATAAATATGAATAAATAAAATTGTATCCATACTTGGAATGATATGACAATAAGTATGGATTTAAAAAATATATTTTTTTACCTCAGTCCATATCAATTTGAAGGTATTAAGTATTACCGCTAAGGTTTCCCACTAAAACTAATGTTACTGAACAAAAATATAACCTGAAACTTAACTTCATAAATTTGTCTAATTTATCTAAGTAAAATATTCAAATCTCTAGAAATGAGAGAGATCAAACGTTCAACAAATAAAAAACTTACTGAATCAGCAATGATTCACTTCCTAGATAAAAAAGTAAAATGTTAATGCGAATCAAGAGATAAACGCGCATTATTTGTCATTATCTTTAACAGGTTAAAACTATTACATAGTGTGGAATCGATTAACTTAGTGGCCAATGTTATCGATATCTGGGCGACTGCTATGCTGCCGGAGGTCATAATCCGCTTTTGAGGTGACGGATTAAAAAATCCGTTTTTAATAAACAAAAAAAAATTGCCAAATATAAAATAGTTAATTAATATAGAAGCTAAGAGACATTAAACTGTTTATTGAAAATTAACACAGTCTGTCACACGGAGAAACATTTATTAAACTGCTTATATTCTTTCATAATAGATATAGAGGTTAAGAAAATTAAAATAAAATAATAATATGAATGTTAAAATAAAATATATTAATGGAATATAGAATTTTATATTATTAACGTTAAATAAATAGGTCAAGAATGAGATTTATTATTGGGGATCGGATTTGAAACTTCTGTTATCGACACCAAAGAGATAAGGGTCATCTCAAGGGACTCGTTGAACTGACGTCTTCTGACTTTGAGATTGCTTATTATGTAGGTAAATTATTATGATTAGGCTATAAAAAAATATCATATATAATTATTAAAAAAATAGTTAATGGTCAAAATATTTATATTTAAGGTAAATTTTAATTTTCGAAAAACTGGAAATGTAACTGTCCATATTCCTATACACCTAAAAATTCAATGGCATTCAATACTTTAATTAATTTTAATAAAAAGGATGTTATTTTCCAAAACTGGAAGTAAAAAAAATTGTTGTACGTTTTCAAGGTGAGGTCATTAAGAACTTGTCTCCAGTTTATGTTTAAAACAGGAGACTCAGTATGTTACGACAATACATTTGAGATATATTATGTTTTTAAGGTAGGAACACTTCAGTCTCTTTTGACCTTTGGTGGTGAATCGAGTCATAATACAGTAGTTCTACTTTTTAATTCAAAGTGTTTGCGTCAACCTGAATTTACAACGTTTATTGTAGTGAGTAATTTTATTCATGATCAATCATTTTACGTTATTTTTATTTTATTTTATTTTTTTTAATAGCACCAAAGACTAAAAGCCCGACTGATACAGTTCTATAAAATGGATTTTTTTTTTGTTATTTCTTAATACAAACTTTTCAAGGGCATTTAGAGCTCTTTCCAGAAAATCGAAGCTTTGTCTTTACAAGGCGATAGTGTGCCCAGTATTTCTGTATTGTTGTGAGACTTGGACTATTACCCGGGTTTGTGAACAGGAACTCCTAGTCTTTGAAAGAAGAATCCTCAGACGTATATATAGTGGTGTTCTCATCGGAGGAGAGTGGAAATATATCCTTAATATAGTTCGAGTGGTGAAAATTGCAAAACTGAGATGGGCAGGACAAGTCGTTAGGATGGGCAGTGAGGACCCAACAAGACAATTACTGATGGAGCCACTCCATGGTACCAGGAGAACAGGAAGACCAAAGCTACGATGTACTGATGGTGTGCTGCTGATACAAGTGTTCTGAGGCTTCGGAATTGGATGGCGGCTGCAAGGGACTGAGGCAATTGGCGGAAGCTTCTGGAGGAGGCCAGAATTCGTCACTGGATTGTAGAAGCCACGCTAGTAGGAGTAGTATTTAATAAAAACTAATTGAATTTATTTTAAAAGTAGATTTCGCAAGCTTGCAATGATTGAAAACTAACATACATGAGTGTACACACACCTATGCGCAAATGTATTTTCCTAGACGCATCTATTTTTAAAAAATTGCACTTCCAGTTTGGCAGGAAGTTCGAAGGAATTTGAGGATCAGTGTTTACATGGTATAGAATAAATTTAAGCAAATTCCACCCCTTACATTCAGTTAAGCATCAACAAACAAATTTTCGCTGACAGATCTATAATTTTGAAAATTAAATATAAGATAAAATTCCTTATTTATATGATTTAATATACTACTCTACTTTATTTTGAGTAATAAACTGGTAAGTAGTTTTGAGTAATAAAAAAAAAAGGTTAAGGGAAATTATGCTATCATCAGGAAATTATGAAATCCACATAAATTCATCTGGCCGGATTCAACCCGGAACTGATTCTAACGCTGTAGAAAGCTTCCTGAAAACGCCTTAAAACCAATGGCTCTTATATCAAATCATTGCTGTAAAAAGTAGTAAATAATAGGCGACAATAAAAAATAATTATATAACTGCAATAAAAGATAGATGAAATACGTGCTGAACTAATTATATCAAAAGAAATTGGCACAGTATATGAACTTATAAACTACAATATTAATAATCGGGTAAACTTAAAAACGTAAAATATTTTGGAAAATTATATAGTAAATATCACAGTAAAGGCGGTAAATTTAAAACTTAACACAACAATACAATATATGCATTAAAATTGGCAAATTTGTATACAAATTAAAACATATACCTGAGAACATGTGAAATACGCAAGAAAGAAAATGACATCTACCAAGCACTAACTTAAAAAATTTAATATAATATTTGACTAACTTAGATCAAGATAAAATCATTTGGATGATTGTATTAAATATTCATAAAACTTAAAACTGATTCGTGGAAATCATAGGTTAAAATCATAATCATTCCCAATTTCAATAAAACTAAAAAAATGAATCAATAATTAATTAATTATTTATAGGTTTGAAAAAATAATTCAAAGGATAACTGAAGATTTACAAGTGATAATATTGTAAATAAGAGTTATTTTTTTTACTACCAGTAGCTAAATCAAACTGATGAATCATAATTGATTTATTATTTAATTAATTTTTATTATAACGATTTAAATTGTTTGTAGAAATTGAATTTATATTTTGTTCTTTTTTTTTAATTATTCTTAATTGTGGCACCTTTCATTATTATTAATATTCAATAAAAATTACTGTTATAAAAATAATAATAATAAAGGTCCAACGAACCCGGAGGTTCGATGCCGATACCACTAAGCGCTGATACACACATCATTCCAGTAACCCCTCTCCAAACCAACTTATTAACATTTTAGCGATCCGCTTATCTACTATACTTAGCCCTTACACCTTAAACCTTACACGCCCATCTTATACGCCGCAATGCTATAACTCAAATTATATTTACCGGGTACAATTACTTAATTCGGGGTTGTGTAATCTGCTAAATTCTCCCGTTAATTCATTTTTTTTCGGTCCGAATATGTTACGTAATACTTTATTTTCGAAAACCTTAAGACGTTGTTCATCCCTTAGTGTAAGATGCCATAAATATAAAAATAATTGATAAAATTCAATATTATTTAACAAGTACTTGAGAACACAAAAATTAAAAATCCATTTTTTGTATATTTGGACTAAACAATGTTTTTCAGAAATAAGACGATGTATAGCATAATCAGCAATAACCAATAAAATTACATGCACTAGTATAAGATAAATTTTAGAAGATATTGAAAAGCTTTAAAGATATAGATTCTTAAACCGTAAGATTAATAATAAAATAAACGATAATAATAATAAAGAATACGGCATAAGAATAATAATAACAATGATAATGAATAGGAATAATATACAAGAATAATTTAATAAGAATTAACTTGATAACAATAAT
>NW_027115055.1:448968-470854 GCF_000696795.3 Halyomorpha halys
GGCCGAAACGTTGGACTTATAAAGAAATATAAATTGTTTAGAGACTTAAATTGGATAACATTTATTTTATTTAAACAATAATAACCAGTCTCAAGAAAGTGAAAAGATTATATAAAAAATAAATATATTAAGCATGTAAAAAATTTCACTACTGACTGAAACGTTACTAAACACAGGATTATTTCAGTATTTACGTAGTTCAGTTCTCTTCTCTTAATGTACCTGAAGCTGAACAAATCTATTTTGAAGTAGGCGTCGTAAACGATTCTATTCTACATAACGACGCAGCTTTCCGCTTCCATAGAGGCAGGAGACCTTGGTGAACTAGTTGATAGTCGGCGGTGTTTGACTGAGACCCGTCGCCAGTAAGAAAATGACATCGGAATGATTAATGCGATATTAAAGCATATTTCCAGAATGGACCTTGCATTGTTAGATTTACGGATTCTAAACAAAATTAGTCTCAAAACCAAAGCTAATAGTTCAAAAGCCTGAAGGATGGAAAAAAAGAAGATATTTTCCCACAATTTTTGAATAATTCAATAATAGCTATCGACAGCTTAAGGGTAAAAATAATAATAATAATGAAGGCCTAACAAACCTGAAGGTTCGAAGCCGATACCACCAATCACTCTCTACAGTGATGTCCCACCAAACCCAATTCTACTAAATCAGTTTTAACGCAATCCTCCCCTCTACGTTTTGATCTACCCCTCAGACGTTTACCCGTTGGTTCAGTATTTATTAATATTTTAGGGATCCGCTCATTACTAAGCCCTACAACCTTACACACCCATCGTAAACGCCACAATGCTATAACTTGAATTATATTTACCGGGTGTAGGCTCCTTAATTCAGTGTTATGTACTCTTCTAAATTCTCCTGTTAATTCGTCCTTTTTTAGTCCAAATATTTTACGAAATAAATTATTTACGAAAACCTTAAGGCTCTGTGCATCCCTTAGTGTAGAGGCTATGTCTCGCACCCATAAAGAACAGTGGAAAGGATAATAGTTTTGTAAATTCTAATTTTTAAGTTTTTGGATAGAAGGCGCAAGCTAAGTAGTTTCGAAAATGAAAAATAACAAGCATTTGCCGCCTAAAATAAAAACGATAAAAAAGGAGGGGTAAATTAAAATTAGCGGCTGTTGAAGAAGTTACAAAAAATTCATTTTCGAATTCTTTTAATTAAAAAAAAAAATTCTGTGTTATTTTCTGTCAGAAAATGGTTCGCTTTGTACCTAGGTTTCACAACGAGTACAACATTTTTTTAAAAATATTTTAATGGTATTGGAATTTTCCATACAGCTAGTTATAAATTCATTTATTTTATTCCCATTATTTTCACCATGGTTGTGGGCAGTTTTATTTTGTGGGATCACCACCCGATGAAAAAAGTCAACGTCCCAGGCCGGATTCGAACCGGCACCGCCAATAGATCTCAATCCTAACACTGCGCCCAACCACTCATACGACGGCCCAACGGGTACAGTATATATCATTAAAAAGTAAATATTTGAAGTATTCATGGTTCGCGCCTCCTGAAATTCATTTTATTCCAGAGAAACCTAGAAAGTTTCACACATTTTTCAATCGGAGATGAAACTAACCACAAAATTACCTACAACACTAAAATACTCCATAGTACATTACTTAAAGTAGAGTAAATTTTCTTAAATATTTCTCCTAATAGAGCTCTGTTCAATAATTGTATAGATTTGATTTTTCAACCAATATTTTGGGAATTTATTTTGGCAAATATTATAAAACCTATTACTAATCAGTAACTACTTCATAGCACATTGAACTAGGGATGGGATATCGAAAGAAAAATATCGATATCGATATCGGATAGCAATATCGTTATAGATATAATATCGGGACTAAAATATCGATATTTTAAAATATTGAAATATCGATATTTTGTTTAAAATGCCTAAAATAACATATACAGATTATCGATATTTTATTTTGATTATTACATATTTATTTCCCCTGGTAGTAAAAGGATGCATAACATCAACCTAAACATTTTTGCATGTACCCTACTTTCCTTTTCCATATTAATGGAGGGTGCGAAAAAAAAAATAGGAATTTAAAAATAGGAATATCGATATTTTATTTTGATAATTACATATTTATTTCGATATTTTACACTGTTGAAATATCGATATGGAATCTTAGCAACAATATTCTGATATTATTTTATCAAAATATTGATATTTCGTTGAAAAATGCTAGAATATTATATAGAATAATTAAAAATGGATTATCGATATATTATTATGATAAATACATATTTATTTCGATATTTTTATTATTCTAATATCGATATGGTATATAAGAACAATATTCCGTTATTATTTTACCGAAATATCGATATATTGTTTAAAAAGACTAAAATAACATATAGGAATTTTAAAATAGGAATATCGATATTTTGTTTTGATAATTACATATTTATTTCGATATTTTACACTGTAATATCGATATGGAAAATAATCAATATGTAAAATAACGAAATGAACATGAAATCGTAAAAATAAAATATCGAAATACCTTATTTTAACTTTTCATAAAATTTTATAGTTTTCTTTCATAAAATATCAATATTTCTATAAAATAAAATATCAAAATATCGTTTCTAATCTTCGATATCGATATCGAAGATTAGAAACAATATTAATTACTATGTAAAATATCAAAAGGAACATGGATTAATCAATTTAAAATATCGAAAAAATATTTTTAAGCTTTTTATAATATTTTCTTAATATTTCTGAACCAAATATCGATATTTAGATTGAATGATATCGAAATTTCGTTTCTAATAATTTATATCATTAACCTAAATATCGATATTTCTATTTAAAAAAATATCGATATCGATATTATCAACAATGTTAAATACCGAAATGAATATGAAATTTTCAAAATGAAATATTGAAATACCTTGTTGATAATCTTCCATATCGATATTATTAAGTATATTTAATATCGAAATGGATATTAAATTAATGAAACCAAATATCGATATTTCACTTTAAATTTGTCTAGGTATTTTTAAACAAAATATCGATATTTCAATAAAATAATATTAGAATATTGTTTCAATTATCGAGATATTAATAACATTATTAAACATTGAATGGATTTTAAACTGTTGAAGCAATATATTCAATTTTTTTTTTTAGAAACCGATATTCCGATATTATCGAAGGAAAATATCGATATTCCGATATTATCGGTTACTAGATATCGATATAAAAATATCGGATATCGGAGACAAAATGTCGATACTTAGATAATATCGATATTTCGATAATATCGATATCGATATCCCATTCCTACATTGAACTAACTTCAATCAGTACGTAGTTGTAGGACTAGTAGTTTTTATGATATTTCTCAAAATAAATTCACAAAATATTGATTTTTCCTTATTAAATATTATTTTTTTCGAAAAAGTAAATCTCGGGTTGACGTCTGTTGAACCTAAACAGATCTATTACGGTTCATATTTCAGCAAACTATACTTAATTAATTTTTTAATTGTAGGTAGTTTTACTGGACCACCAAACATTTTAAAATAGCTGCCATTTATTATTCGCACCAAATATGATTCACAGAGTAATCAATTTTAACTCTTAACTATATATAGTTTTCATTAAAGAAATAAAAATTAGATCGAAATAACGTTTGGACTGAAACAGTTCAGTCAATTTAATTCGAATTCTAGGGAACAGTGTAAATGAAATTTAGTAAATTTAAAGAACATAAATCATTACTTACCTAGTTTACATAGATTTTCTAATGAACAATCTGATATTTGGACAAAAATAAAACGAAGATGACAAATAGATTTGAGTTATAACAATTATTCAAGTCACAATTTTTCCAACGTCTGCTACTATACAATGCAAGATAGTATTAAAAACAAAAAGAAAAGGACTTTTTCAGCAAACATTTAATTTTATATAATCATTTTCAGATTTTTATAGATAATAAAAAAACATTTCTGTAGAGAGGAAAGCTACTCTTTCAGTTTTCAGGAATTTCCGTTATCCCATCATTAGAATGGACTATTTTCCTAAAATCACTCAATTTCATAAATTATTTTTATCAATTTTTGACAAAAATTTGAATAAATTTGCTAAATTTGAAAGAACGTAAATTTAAATTAACCGGAATTAACATTGTAGATCTATATTTATAGATTCCTAATTACATAGTATCCCTATGAAGATTTATGAAAACCCAATATAATGTCGAAAAAACAGTATTTGTTATAACATAATAATAGATTACATTTTTTTTTTTTTTTCAGAATGGCATTTAACACTCTGACATTGGCTTCCGTCAATACAGCCCCGACGAAGCCCTGCAACGTGGGCGAAACGTTGGCTCAAATTTTAATTTGACCGAACCCGGACCATATTCCGTTTATTAATACACACGGTCAATCAGCAATCTTCCATAATTTATAAGATGGTAAGAGTTACGGTCAAGAAAAACATTTGAAAAATCAAAGCTGTTTTGATTGGTGGAAGTGTAAAGGTTCAATAAACAAAAATAAATTAAATTGACTTGAATTAATCTCCACCAATCACGATAGCCGTAATGAAGATCTGCAGCGTAGGTCGAAACGTTGGCTATTAATGAACAGGTGAAAATATTTCTTAATTGTTTTTGTTAGCCGTAACCCAGAAATTATTATTATTATTTTTTTTTTTTTGGATTTAAATGTAGGTATATTCCACAGATTTACTTATTGTATTTATTATTTGTACAGTTATAAATTATATTAAATAAATAATAAAAAAAATGTAGGTAGTGTATTTTCCTTAACACATTAATATTTCTAAAACGGCCGTCTGATCTGGGCCAAAATTAAAGAACATTCCACTGCAAACGCATTTTCCTGAACACGACTATATTTCGAAAATAGTTATATGATTTGACAGTATTATAAGAAAGTTTTAATAAAAGTAAATTTCATAGATTCGCAAGATTAATACATTAAAATACATTTCTTTTGGATTTTTTTAAAAATTCCTTCAGAAATCAGCAGCCTCGAACATCGAAAATGGCAATAAAATAAGTTTATTTAACTATACCTGTCATATTGCCCTCTGTGAGTTTAGTAGAGTTATTTAAACATCGTCAAATTGTTCATTTATACCTTCCACCGGACATCACTACCAGATCTAGTTATATGCTCTTAGTTAATTGTGACCTTCACCTTTGGACACCATATCATTAATGAGTCAGAGTAAACAGATCGTTTTACTGAATCGCTAGGGTTACTCCTTTCTTCTGTCCACCCCAATTAAATAAAAGGTTCCGACATTATGAAGATTAGTCGGTCCCCAATGGATTCATGCGACCCCAGAGGCAAACAAAATCTCATAAAACTAAATAAATAAATAATCAGCCACAGAATCATATCCGGGCTCGGAGGTAAGGATTCAGTTCCTTAGATCGGTAGCTTTCCTACTATTCGCTTCGGAATTAACATCACACAAAAATATTTAAAAGTTTAACTTGTAAATATAATAATATTATGGTTATGTAGTATCGATCGGTATATTCCCGACCTTATTGCGGAAATCAGTTGGCGGATGCGACCGTGAATACGGGCATTACTCCCGCCAAAACAAAGCTAAAGCCGAAACCACCTACATGGGGAGGTCACCAACTCCTTCGGCGATCTGTATCAGTAGTCTACCGCATCATTAATTAGCAAGGAATGCTTCGTAATTTAAAAATTTGGTTTTAGTTAATGCACTATTTCCAGCAAAACAAAAACTTGTCTATTAAATAATTTATAAACTAAGAATTAATTTTTAAAAGTTGTTCAATATTTTAGTGCGTTAGAAAATAATGTTTAAAAGAGAAAAAAGGACTATTCTGTAATGAGAAATCATGAAAAAGATGCGACAGAAAAGAAAGAGTTAGATAATTAGAAAATAAATTTATTTAATTTATAAATGGAATAGGGTCCGGGTGCGGTCGAATTAAACTCAAATAGTAATATTTTATACTATTTTTATTTGAGCCAACGTTTCGCCCCACATTGCAGTGCTTCATCAGGGCTGTTTTGATGGAGGTCAAAGTCAGAATGGCATTTTAAGCTCTGACTTCCGTCAAAACAGCCCTGACAAAGCACTGTAACGTGGGGCGAAACGTTGGCTCAAATAAAAGTAGTACAAAATATTACTATTTGAATTTAATTTGACCACACCCGGACCATATTCCATTTATTAATACACACGGTCAATCAGCAATCTTCCATAATTAATTTATAGTTAAGATTCCACTTTTATAAAGCAAGTATTTTCAGTGTCTAAAAATCTTTAATACTTTTCTGTTTTATTTTTATTTTTTTTACATCTTTGACGTGCTCCCTGATCACTGAATCACTGCTGCATCAAAAATCACTGTAACTGTTTTTTATTAAAATAAAATTAAATAAAATCTTAAATAAATTAAATGAACGAAGGACCAATTTAATCAGGACCAATCAAACTCACAATTTAAATTTTAATCTATTCATAGTTTGTTATTGTCTTTAAATCCTTATTTTCGGTATTAATCAATAGTTTTACTGTTATCATGTAACAGATAAAACGCTCGTTTGATTAAAGTTATTACGAAAATTGTTTATTTGTATTGTTATGAAAATATTTTAAATCAACTTTAGTCGGTAGTTATTTGAACAATGGGCTTCAATAAAAGATTGTGCCGAGAAAAAAATTATTCACACCAAAAAAATATTCCATTTTTAAGGATGTTGGCCTTGGCATTTAGCATTTTTTTTTTGTCTAGTTAGTCGTATATTGATGCCTTGTCTTCAATTAACAATGCTACTAAAAATTATATTAGTAAATGAAGAACTAAGGAACAATATCAATCATCAATCATGAGCTGGGACGGTGAGCATTGGCGAAAATGAAGTTCGGTTTACCTCACTTAAAGTAATTCTGAATGAGTTAGTGATGAAGAACAAAAATTGAGTCCTGAAGGGAATCTCAGACGAATTTGTAACTCGGGCCATAATTAATACTGAGAGATGTAGTAAACTCCGGCAAGCGGGATGTTAGGAGTTGCAAAGAGTGAGTAACTGATTCAAGAGAGTGAGCAGTTTTGATTCATGAAAAGCTTAGATTTGACTAAGAGTACTACTTAATATCTGTCGACAACTCTGCAACTTTAAACGTTTATCCAAACATAATTACGAGAGATAGTTGACCGTGGATGACGAACGAGGAGAAGATGGTTGGGGTGTGGTCAATGATAAACACAAATTAGTTGGATTAAACTATTTTAAAAATAGGTTAATCCAACTTATTTGTGTTTATCATTGACCGCACCCCATCCATCATCTCCTCGTTTATCCAATCAATTCTCAGTAAATTTTGAATAATATATTGCTTCATAATGACTATAAACATTTGTTTATTTCAAATTATCGGTTATTAGGTTATTATTATGGTTGTTATCTCTCAATTTTATTTATATTTATTCCTCAATATCAACTATTGCTATTAAATCAATTATAGAAATATATTATATATGTGATGATATTAGGAATGTTTCCGAGAGGTCAGTCTGTATGCAAGGCAAATATTACCTTCGTTATATATTGCCTCATTTTATATTAGAAAAAAAATCTGATAAAAAAAATTTTTTTTTATGAAATAAATATCTTTATATCTCTTATGATCGATTAGTTAGCTATGAACTCAACCAACCTCAACTAGTGAATAAGGAACCCAATACATTTGGGAAACACTTGCATAATGCATTTCACATGATTTGTAGTGGTATATAATTGAAGACCTAAATTTGTAAGCTTGTCAAGTGATTTTTACTATGTAATATTTTAAATGACTATATGTTCATCCCAGATTATTTTTCTAGAACTCAAGCTCGATTAAAATTCCCCTAGAATTCAAGAAGCATATCTGACTTAGGGTAATTGCTGAGTAGCAGATAACATTCTTTAATCACAGTTAAATCCATGTTTAATGTTGTTAATAATACTTAATATTCAAAAAAAGGAAATAATTTTAAACACATAAAGTAGCAACTAAAAAGGAAAAATGGAAGATTAATAATTGTTAAATTAGTCTAGTATAAATAAATATTTATTTTCAAACAGTCTCTAGACTCATAATAAATTCACAGAAAATTTATAAGAATTATAAAACATTAAATTGAAAACTCATCTGATCACGAGTATACGAACAATGAGATGCTGCATCCCAAAACCAGTCCAACAGATTTTCTAGTTTCTAATACGGATTTTTCTTTAATAGTTTTTATAATATATAATGATGAAGTAAAAGACTTTGTTCCAAAAAGTGTTAAATCGTTCTTTATTTAACAGCTTTTGGAAGAAATCCTTTCATTTCATGATAGTTTAGAATAAAAACATTTTTTTTTTAATAAAAAAAAAATGTTAAAAACTGTAAAAAGGAAACTTATTTGTTTTGGAAAGCAACGCCACAATTATCGGGCGATTTTTGGAGCTCGTGGACACAGGGTTAGGAACGTGCTCTAATATGCGTTCTCAAAAACTTGGACTGTAACATTTTAACACTCTTTAAAAGGTTTAGTACGTTTTTTCCTACTCAGTGACCTCAAAGCAAGCAATTATAGTTGAATTACAAAATAGATAAAAAATAGACCTACATTACTTCATTTAAGTAATTGAAGAAAAATGGTTTTTGCTTAGTAATAGAGTAAAGGAGTGTTGCGATCGTGGTAATTATCAAATTTGAGTTCTCTAAAGAAATACACGTTTTGAGGTCTTCTGAGTCCAAATAACTATGTCTTGCAAAATGATGAAAATGAAAATAATTTTATTCTGGAACAAAAGTCCCCTAAGAATAAATACATTGTTCTTTTCTTTTTTTAAATAGAAAAATAACATAATTAATATATATCTAAAACATATAAATACGTAATTGGTGCCCTTCCTTTGCCACATGGCATTATAAGGGGTTATAAAACCCCTCACACCCATAACCCTCACGATAGCCGAGTGATCTAAACGCTTCAGTATACATGTTGAAATAACATAAAAACCGTATGTTAAATTATAATTTATAATAGTAATCAATAATGGCTGTATACATAGCTCACAATGATGCGGAGGTTTGGTTATATAAGGGGTATTCATAATATTATGTTAAATGTAAAATGTTTTACCATGTTAAATGTTATAAGTATAGAATCATGAGCAGCTCCATTTAAAGTCATGTAAAATGTTAAATGCATAAAGAGCTCCTAGCGGATTTTCTTAGTAACATGTTTAGTAACCTTTCCTTCTAAAACTTCATGCTATTGTTTACTCCTAAGTTTCGATTACAGTAAATTATTACAAGATGCCTAAAGTGAGTGAAAAGTAGAAATGTGAAGATTTGGCTACTGATGTCTTGTTTAAGCTCAGCTGGTCTGTTGCGTGACGTCATTCTCTATTTAACAGACCAAGGAACAGACTCTCAACCATGTTATGTGTTATATCGTTTTAACTTGCTAAAATAAGGAAATATTTCTCCTTTTAACATAACTTTTTCCATTTAACACGCTTCAACATGTTAAACTAAAGATCATGAATACCCCTTAAGTTGATGAAGGGATAGTGTTTGTTTAAAGGAAAGGATGGATGAGAATTGACGAATGGAGATAGGGAGAGAATTCCATAAGGAGGTTGCATATATGACGAAGGATTTGCTAAAGGATGCGGTTCTATGGGAGGCCAAATATAAATCGATTGGTTGGGATCTGGTGTTAAATGAATGGATGGATGATCGTCAAGTGAGGAGATCGAGGATATAGGTGTTTTTATTTTAAAAACTTGGAATAGGAAAACACCAAGGAAGTACTGCCTTCTGGAGGTTGGATAGAGCCACTTGAGATGGTGAGTGATCAGTGTGTGAACAGCCAAACGAAAAGTAGCAAGAAACTTTTTCGCTGAAACCAACAGATTCAAAGTGCCACTTTATAGAATCGATTTTTCATATATTTTTTCTATTTTCTCTAAAATGGCTGTAAAGATTTTTATTACATTAGGCAAATCGAAGTAAAATGATCTATTCTTTAATATGAGATCGGTCTAATACTCATTAAAATAGTCTAATAGGGCTTATATGACAAATTTTTAAAAATTCTTCCTTTGAATTACCTTTGATTTTGCTTATTTAAACTAAATGACCAGTTCCTATTATTAGCACTAACAGGTGATGAATAGATTCAAACTATAAGAGAATTTTATAAATAATTAAAGGAAAAATAGAGAAAGGAGTTCGAATCGGAAAAAGTCGAGGCTGTCTCATCTCATCACATTCATATATTCACTGCTTCGTTATCTATGTTAAACTGTTGCCAAAAATACTTGAAGACAAAGTTGATATTTTCACCTCGAGAAACCTTAAACTGAAAATCGCACCATATATATTTTTTTTTTGCTGAGGTGAAAGTATATTTGGTAAATTTTAGAACCATGACAACATAATAGGGGTATTCATGATGCGCTAAATGTTAAATGCGTAAGAGCTCCTAGCAGATTTTTTGAGCAACTTGTTTTACAATTTTTCCCTCCAAAACTTCATGTTATTGTTTACTTATAAGTTTTAATTAAAGTAATTTATTACAACATGCCTAGAGTGAGTGAAAAGTAAAAATTGTATAAAAGTTTGGCAACTGTTGATCTTCTAACTTGTGAGGAAGAGATTCAAGATGAGCTAATTGATAAATGCCATTACATTATTATTATTGTCATTCACTGCTGTATTAGTTTTAAAAACATCCTAAACAATACTAACACAATCAAAACACAAACTACGACCAAGTAACCTAATGCAACTACAAACAAAACGGTAATGTGCTCAGCTGGTCTGTTGCGCGACGTCATTCTCCATTTAACAGATCTATAATCAGACTCTCAACCATGTTAAATGTTATATCGTTTTAACATGATATAATATTTCTACATTTAACAAAAAGTTTTCCATTTAACATCTTAAACTTAAGATCACGAATACTCCAATTATTGCCAATATAATATTTCACTAATAGCCATGAAAAATACAAGAATTGATGTCAGAATAACAATAGAATAACTTGACTATTACTGAACTTTACTAGCCACCTGAATGATAGTAAATACATCTGTTTATTTACAATAAATCGAATGGCGGCTGGACAAGGTTAGTGTATGGGCGGCATCGCAAGTAAATCAAGTGAAGGCGTGCTGCCCACTTCACATCTCCCATCCGCTCCCACACTTAGCTCTCCTTAATAACCAACACTTATTTCATTACAACCGGGCAATATTTACTAAGCCCAAAATCCTAATGCACTAAAAATCCTTATACAGTTAATAAATACAACACTAGTACGTCCAAGGACGTTCTGTATGTCGCATTTCCCAAGATACATCTAGCATTTAAAAGATGGCTAAGTCGATTTTCACTGGATACTTTATGGTGTAATAATTTATTCTATTCCAGATGTTATTCAGATTCAACATACAAGTTTACGATCGAGAATTTTCAATAATCACTTGAACAATATCAAAAGTATCGTCGGTAAAAGCTATTCATCAAAACCTATAAATATGATGATCATTGTTCTAAGGAACATGGTTCTTAGGAATTATTGAATTTAAAAGAGTCATTCATTTGATATTTTATTCAAATTTTTTACGGACTGAGCATTTTAGTAGCACCAGCTTTTTAGAGGCCGATTTGATAAATTGTTGAGAGAATCATTAGAAAAACTGTTTCCTTAAGAAATATATATTGATATTAAGTTATGATAAGTGACTCCTGGTTGTAAATTTTTTTTACATCTTGTTACAATGTTTTACTGATTGTAGAAGATGATCGGGGGGTGCGCTCGGCAAAGAAACAACATAAATAAAAAAAAAATATATTTATTTATGCTGACGTTTCGACCTGATTTTCAGGTCTTCATCAGGGAGTTGCAGGCAGAGATTTCTGCTAAACTAAGAGTTTTAAACCTGAAAATCAGGTCGAAACGTCATTTTTAAACATCCAAATTGTTACGTTGATGCAGAATTTGGAAAAATGAGTTCTAATAGGTTATATTATTTTTTTAGTTTCGAATTAAACTCAAGTGACTTTAGCAATTTTAGTCTGTTCAGTTAACTTTTGGGTGGTTCGTTATGTGGCATCACTTACCTCAGTCAATATTGATATTAATTGAGTATTAAAGAAATATGAAAATCACATTTTTACTTTCCTTACCACCCAAATAAGGAGAGTATTGTAATCGGGTTAAATTTTCGAGGTGAACTTTTCACTGATCTGTCAGTGCGTCCGTCTGTGACACGATTATCTCTTGAACAGGTGGGACGAGATTTTCATTGTTTTTTTGTTTTGTATGATTTTGGCGCCTGTTGTCCGTGCACCAAATCTAGCAGTCTGCCCACAAAAGACGCAATAGAATAGACAAAAAACTTGTTTCTCTGACTGTAGTTGGATAAGAAGATAATAGTAATCTAATCAAATTTTCGATATACAGTTTTCAATTGAAAAAATTACATTTTATACAGGCAAATAAATTCTCTACATAAAAAAGTTTAAATCGGACCAGAATTAGCGAACATATGGCTTGCTGAAAGTTTGTACACTTGTTTTCGGAGTATTACTCAGTTTTATATGGAAAGCAATTTTGGTTAAATTGTTTTTTCTTTTGATTTTTTGAATCGAGATCCACACACATATGTTCTTGAGAACGAAAATTAATTTGTGAAATAAGATAACCTAAAATAATAAAATCCAAAACCGAACCAATGATAATGAAGATAAGCTAAAGAATTGCTAATGGTTTTAGCGGCCAAAATGATGAGGGAAGTCAAGCGAATGGACACACCAGATAATTACGATTTTGATACAAAACATTTGATTGTGATACATAGACCATAGGAGACGCCACAGGTCCACTACACCGCATCAAAAACTATCTGAGACTCCAGTTACACCGAACAACAGAACAACCGGTAGCTTCAGAATTTTTCATGAAAACCATGCACAAATCATACATAGAATTATGAATTTTGATTCAACATATACAAAATTATATTATTCGATACTATATCATCGAGTCGTTACATAGTAAAAGTTATTCAAGCTAAGAAATCGAAAGGAAATTTGTTCTAACTCGATCCTATAAAGATACATGTTACAAAGCCTGTGAAAAAAGAAGGATGACATGTGATGCGACAGTTTAGTTATAAATTGACTAGAATGCTCGACTCGACATCTAAGAGGACTGACAAGTAATTGAAAAGAGTTGCACGGGCAGTTCTCGATTTGTTCCTGTTAAAAGAACGCCCACGTCCTGACCTCAGAAGAGAGCAACGTACTATGTCTGAAGAAAAAGACCTCTAGAAGAATGGTAAAAAAGATTCAGTAAAAGCAAAGGAAAATGAAAACGAATAAAATATAAAAAGTAAAATTTACAAGAGTTTGGATGAAGCCAATGACTTCCTTGTTTGTAGAATCTCAACAATGCAAGTATTACATTGTTGAGATACTACAAACATTGGAATACATCGCTACTTTGCTTTGACAGTCATATTTGGCAAAAAAAAAAGCTTTTATTAGCAAAAAAACGTACTTTATAGTTCGTGGCGTAGACTGAGGTTACATTAGCTCTGGGACAGTCTGTAGGGCCCCAGTAGAGAAAGTAACACCAATCTACGCTACATATTTGTAGCCGTTGAAATACAAAAATAATAAAATAAAATCAAAACTTTTTTTTTTTCAAATTTATCCCAGTAAAAACAAAGCAATGATGTAAATGTCGGTTACAAAAAGACAAATAAAAAAAAAACTTTAAATATATTATTTTTATTCAAAATAATCTCGATTAGCTTCAATACATGGGGAGTCTGTTAAAAAATGTTAATATGCTTACTTCTCAAAAGTATAGGTTTTTCTCGACAAATTAAAATTCTAGATTTCATAATTTATACAAACTTATTCAATTTATTTTGAACTTTTATTTAAAAAATTTTTAACTGATTTTTTGAAATTTTTATAAAACAACCCATAACTAAATGTTATCTTTAATGTTTATAACGCAAATGATAGATACTTCAGTATCGTGAATAAACCAAGCCAATTATGTATAAGCTAGCCAACGAATTATGACTGAAAATAAATAAAATGCCACAACAATAACACATAATAAAAAAAGTTTGAGATATTAATTTTAAACTGTTCTTTTGATGAATTATAATTATCAATTTTTTGCCGAATACCATACTTTCGATATCTTGAAAAGTTCATTGGGGATACATGGAAGAATGCTACTAAATCAACTCTTTTTTTGGGGGAGGGGGGAGGGGAGGGTTCGAGTTTAAATGACAAAATCATTTTCATTTCAACAATATCTTTGGTGTAACTAAATATAAAGCACCAGAACTATTTTGGCAATTAGACTTTTGTAAAATTCGCATGCATGTACATGTATACAGGTGAATTTAATTTTGAAAAAATAATAAACCATAAAATCAGACCAGTAGTCACGGACCAAATCAGCTGACGGACGGAATTTTTTTATTAGATTTTTGGATCCTAACGTGTCTAAAAACGTAAAACCTGATATTTTGAAGTAACATGTTTTTTTATTCTTTATCTTGGTGGATTACTAAGGTACATTATTGGAAACCATAAACAAAAATAGAATGTTTCAGGATCAGGAATTTTTAAAGCTATAAAAATTATAATAAACAATTACTTTTTCAGGTATACTCTAGTGGTGAATTTTCCGTATTTATGATAGAATCAATCAATTCCAAAAAAAGTTCTTATTAATTTTACAAATTTAAATATTTTCTTTTTAATTTGCCAAATAAAATAATATTAACTTAAAATTTTATTCATAGAATTTTTCTTAATATCTTGCAAACATTCATTTTTCTACAAGTATAGAAATAGAAATTAAAACATTACAAATTTCAAGATCAAATTAAAATATCTATACAAAATATTTTAAATTATTGGAACTAACTCGTTTATCTAAATATATATATAAAAAAACATATATGCATTTTTACCACAAATCGATAAATATCTCTTAGATAAATGATGTTGGTTTTGTTTCCTAAAATATTTCTAAATGATATTGCATAATCATAATAAGATAACATGTGAAAGCCCAGAGATTCCGTCCTCAACAACCATTCTAACCGACAATCAATAATAGGCGAGTTCACGCTTCCTGGTTTATACACAGCAGTAAACCAATTGAAAGCCAAGAAGCACAAACGCCTAGTGAACAAATCGTGGTCCAAACAGTCGCAAAATGTTACGAAATGTTATGCGGTCACGGGTATCGATGACAGCGAAAAAAAAAATAGAACTTGAAGCGACTGCAAAACCAAAAGCCTTCTATGGAAAAGATATTCTGGGCAATATGTAAATATAAAAACTGATTATGCGATCTGACTTCTCTATTACCTGTCACATTTATATTATTATAATTATTTATCTATTAACTGTTGTTACATTATATAACTTTACTATATATAAAAATGTGACAAACAATTTTATTATGATTATTACTTTGTTTTAGGTGGAATTTTATTTCATTTATAAAATTAATAAAGATTAGGAAAATCACTTAAAATATCACATACACGTACGCAAACACACACATGGGTTTTTAAAGGTATTAATAATTTTCTCACTTTATATTTAACATATCATACACTTTTGTGACGTTTAAATTTGATTTTAATTATACAAAAAAGTAAATAAATAAATAACATCAATTTCTCTCAAATATTTATTTGAAAATAAGTCATGTACTAAAAAAAAACATTTTGAAAAACGTATATATTGATAAGATATTTTTTTAAATTTAGTTATTGCTATTTATAACTGTATTCACATAAAAATACATTAAGTAAATTTGATAAAAGATAATAAAAAAAGAAATCACTGGAATAACAATGATTTATTATTTCCTTAATATTTATTGATATTTTTATTTATTTATTAATATAATACTTTTTTATCACTATATTCTCCAGAAGAAATTTTCAAAATGTATAATCCTAAATTTTTAAATTTTGGATTTAAATTTTTTTTTTGGTACATTATTCAAAGGCATTCAAAAATAAATTAAATTAAACTTTTTACCTCAAATTCATTATTTTATCAATTTTTCATTAAGAAGCTGCTGAACACTGCCGATATTTCAGACGATCCGTCCATCTTTAATGGCCGTCATACCTTCCTTTGTTTTTTCTTGTCATTTTAGTTTAATTTAGTCATTCAATTTATAAAAAACCTTCTAACACTGTAAAAAGTTGACCATTGCATTGTTTTTCAACAAAACAAAAAAAAAAAAAAGAGGAAATTTAAAACTAATTAATTCTTTATTATTTTTTATAAACTACTGATTACGACTAATTATTTAAAAAAAATAAAAAAAGCTGTAGAATTTTAAAGTTATTAATATTACAGTTAATTTTTTACTAACTTCATTAGATGTATTAAGTAAATTAATCCTTAATTGAAAACGTTGCAACCTCGGAACTGCTGCGGCGATGGTTCGAATCCGACCTAGAGAGTCGACATTTATTTCTGTGGTGATCCCAACAAATGAAAAAGGGTCATAAAAAAAGTTTTAAAAAATATACTAAAAGTACTAAAATATTATATGAACGAGATTTTGTATAAAAGAACGATATTAAAGAAAACAAAAAACGTAATTAAAAAAAATACATTAAAAAATGTATAGTTAGCATTTAATTAAACACATTAAGTATTAATTTAATTATTTAAACATTATCTGAGACCTTTGAATTTACTGACTTCTCAGTCGATCATTGAACCTATGATTCAATCAATTAATAACAATCGTGTTTATATGAAATATTAAAAAGTATTATTAAAAAAACTAATTAATATTTAAATTTATTTTTATCAAATAAACTTTAATATCTAAGAAAATGAACCGTTTTCATGAATACCTTTTAAAACTAGTTATATCAGAACCAATAAATTATATAATTTTGAAAATAGTATTTATAAGTTTAAAAAATGTACCCTAAAGTACTGAAATAGTTTTTAAACAGAATAAGGCAGGATATTCCCCAATATAAAAATAAAATACAATTATTCCTTACTAGAGAATATAAGCAATATTCTATTAATCTACGTTTATTATAATAAATAAATTTTAAAAATCCATTTCCTAGACCAGCAAAACACGTAGATGATTCTACGTCTTAGAAAACAAAAAATGACTCAGAGACATCGATATTTAAGTCATCTGGTGTCATCTCGACCAAGGACGTACGACAATTTTCTTTTGTTGAAGACTGCAGTTCTGACCATAACCCAAGGTATTGCGGTATGATTGTCAGCTTACATGGGGTTCATTGTTACGACAATCTCCAGGCTCTTGAATAACAAACCAGGAGATTGCCGAGGTTGAAAACGATTTTCGATATATTATCGTCATTCTATTTATATTGATCTGTAATTCTAAGTTTATATTTTTTTCGATCTCCAACAGATAAGTGAGTAAATTTATTTTGAAAATACTATAATTTTTCACAACCACTTGTCTTTTAAGATATTTTACTTGTTTCTTCCTTGTGTTTACCAGTGTCATAGGTGTCAGAACTTGGAAAATATTGGGGCGAAGGATGGTGTAACATGATAACAAAGAGACACTTAAGGTCTCCTTCACAAAATATTGGAAGAAGCAGAAGGTATCTTGCCGCTTCGACATCGATGCTTATGAACAATATAAAAACTGGACAAGATTCAAAAGTTAATTACTATAGCTCACTCAATAAAGGGTTTTATGAAGAAAAGATCATGTTTTTTTTTTTGTTTTTTGCTGGGAAGGAGGGGGGACTGAATTCAAATTCCAGATTTGCCAACTCACTAGTCGCTGCCTTCAACACGAAAACAGATAAAGCCCACAATTTTTTTTTTTTTGTTTTTTGCCTGTAACTAGAAAATTAATCAATTTAGAATAATAAACATTATATACAAAATTAATAAGACAACATTTCCTAGAAAATAAGAATTTCACATTTAATTTTAGACTAACCTACGAGGATGTTATAGCGCGCTTTGAAAGAAGTCGAGGTTTCAAAAAGTGGGCTTTAAGGTAAAAATCATAGTAGTTCTTATTTCAACAATTTTATACGAATACATCCGAAACTCAGGTTTGTCACCTCCGGTTTCACGACGATAGTAAACAAAAACCACAATTTTAGAACTTTTTGTCATTAGCTCATACCCAGAAAAATAAGCATTTTTTGGGAAGATACACACAACATACAAAATTAAAGTAGAAAAAATTCCCTAGAAAATGCATATTTTCCGTCTAATATTCAACCCTTGCAATCCCGGTAGACTATAAAAATATTTCAGATGTTAACCTTGCATCCTATTCCATTCCTAACAATCTTCCGAGGTGCCTGAAAAGAAGATGGCCACGAGACCTGCTAATGTATAATGTCATTAGAGTGCTACAAATGGGTAGTTGCTCTACACGCCTGTAACACTCCATATTAACTAAGATCAAATTTACAGAATAAATTATATAATATACACGGGAAATTTCAATAAAGTTTACTTTCTAGGAAAACAAATTGGTGATTTTAAGAGTGATCTAAGCGATTTTTTGAGTGTTAACTCCGAAATTCAGGTTTACCCCCTCAACAGCCACCGGCTTTAAAACGAAAATAGACAAATAAAAAAGATTTTTGGATCATTCTAAATAAAATAAAAATCATATTATGAAGAATATAACCGGTTGCGGTCAAAAGAGAAACAAAAATAATTTTTTTTTATTAAGAAAATAAACAGTTGTTAACTATTTTTGTTTCTCTTTTGACCGCAACCCTGACTATCTTCTTCACAATTTTAAATTATGCGATCAATTATTTATATACATATAAAATTAAATCATCTTTCTTACACAGCAACAGTAAACTATATTTTTAGTGAATTAGACATTCCAGTATATTTCAACTTGAAACTAATGTTATTTACATAGAGTGGTAAAAAAAAAAAAACGATCCAAGAAAAAAATGTGGGTAATAAAAATAACTCTTTCTGAAGTGCTGATACGACACGGCTGTCTGCTTGTATCACTAACACATTATCTTCCTTCCTAAAAATGATAGTTATTCCGACACAGGTTCCTTACTAACCCATATTTTCACTCAAACTGGTACATTTTATCTGTCACCCCAAAGAGGAAAAACCATTAACGGTACGAAGTCAAAAAATCCACAAAAGACGATAAAGCTATTAATAATCGCCTGAAAGATAAGAAAAATAAACTACTCGAAAAAGAATAAAATTGAAAAAAGTATGAATGGGTGTTGAATCACAATAAATAAATTGAATAATTATCATATCTATATATCATTCTGATCGGTTCAAAACATTTCCTTAATTCTCTTCCTCACTATCCATTACTACATCTCTTCTTCTTTTGCTCCTCCCTTTATTGCATAATCAGCGTATGGAAGCATTCAACCACCAACTAACAAATTACTACATCTCAACAACATATATACAGTTTCAAAACAGAGTCACCTTCCATCAATACTTAACTTGGAACAGTCATATTTCCTAAATAATCCGAAAATCCATCCCAATCCTTAAACAGTTCCTAAGATATCCATGATTCATTTCCCCAAGTGTCAGTCATCCCATAGTAACCTACCTTATTTTCTCCACTTTGACTATGGATGCTTAGTGTACGGAAAACTATCTGTTGAGCACAAAATGAGACTGAAAAGATTAAAAAACTGCCCCACAAAAGTCATCGCCCGTATTCCGAGTTCTCATACCTCTCACTATAATCCCGAGACAAGTTGGCTTTTCCATAATATCCGAAGACAATACCTTCTTGTTACTTTCTTACTTCAGTCATTAAGAACCAAAACATCTTTTTACATAATTTACCTCCTTACCCTTCGTTTATCGTTTATGAATTCAACTTCTTGCTTCCGGTTTTAACCGGTTTTTTTAAGGCTGAGTTTATAAATTGTTGAAATCTAGATAATTTGTTTTTCTGAGAGAATAATTTTGACATTGAGGTATGGGATGTGATTGAACATAAACCATTGTAAAATATTATATTTTGTCAGTTACTAAGTTTTACGACCCAACTATAAGAAATTCATGAAAAAACAATTTGTTCGTTGGGATAAAAAGGATAATAAGTAAAAACAACACAATACTGGAAACATAGATTATAGACGTTGCATAGGCAAGGAGACAATGGCGTTGCATTGTTCTGGATTCAGCAGAATTCTTACAGGATGACGGACCAACTAAGGGCTAAAGTAAACATGTAATGGGCTGCGAGAGGGAATATATCGTTATAGTCTACTTCCTGTGGTGTAGGAAAAAAAAATTGATTATAGAATTGTTGTGATAATAAATAAATATTATTACTGATATTTTGCTTGTGGCAACCAGTTTGGGAATTCCCGATCTTAAAAAAAGTCTCTGAAAATACTCAGATGCCTTCACATAAAAGTTTAAATAGTACAAGTTATAAAATATTGATTTATTTTGACAGGAAATAGTTTAACTTATTATTGGCATCGAGAATAATGTTTTTTTTCCCGCAATGTTCGCTCAACAGCAAAACCCAGGCCTTGAAATAGATGGATATTATATTACGTATTTTAGAACTTCGATTCTTGGTTATAGTAAAGATTTTTGTTCCAAGGTTAGGTTTAAAATGTTCCAAACAGCCTTCTGAATATAAATGTACCGTTATTCTAATTAATGTAGACGTAGCCGGTCGAGAAACAAGGAACTAAAGTTTAGAGAAATTTGATATAGGTAGGGGCAAACCTATACCAACTTCATCTATCCATTAATTACAAAAAGTAAAGGTTTTTTTCGAATCTGACAAGCTCAAACCTAAAATTCCTATTTTTTTATTTTTATTTTCCTCTAATGGATAAGTGAATATACAAATAAATTAGCATAATAGGAGTAAGAATAAACTATAGTCCGATTTCGTTACATCAAAACCCTTGGACTATGGTGCAATCCCTTCAGGATGACACAGAAATATAACAGTATCGATTGATAAGGTTTTATCTGACTCGTTCATCCAGCTCAGAAGACAATCTTTCCTTTGAGGAAGGCTACTCTTGCGAAAGGGAGTTTATGGCGAGATCGCTCAATGCTTTGACTACGTAATAGTGCTCGGCCTTGGAATGTCAAAGCATATATATCGCGGACCAAATCTTATGGTATCGTCTGCCCTATATTAACAGAAAAGCTATGTTGTAATTACCAATATGCAAAAACCCGGTACAAAGCTTCAATGTCTAATCTCGGAATCGACGTTCCATCAGTTAACGTTAATCTATTGAAAACAAACCATAACGCGGGCCAGGCATTTCGATTAATTGGGAGATATAGAACTGATACGAATCGATCTCACAGTTTTTTATACACAAACAAATATCAATCGAAAACCAACCATTATGCATCATCTTATTTTAACGTAGGTCGGAGCTAAGGACACCATCTCTCAGTCATACTCAATTGTTATTTATATATTTTTAATGCCTTTTATTTTACTTGCTCCTTACATTGTCACAAATAAAATCATCCATAAAGACTCTAATGTTTCATAAGTAACCGATTTAGTCCGAACCAGATAACAATCCTTCCATTATAAAATCCCTAACCACCCAAACTCACTAGTTCCTAACTTTGCTTCCATTCCTGACAATCCTCCGAGGCGCATGAAAAGAAGATGGCTTCGAGACCTTGTAATGTAGAAATGCTATTAGTAGAGTTTCTCTACACTGTTGTATCGTGCCATTATGATCT
>NW_027115055.1:471119-473009 GCF_000696795.3 Halyomorpha halys
AAAAATATATATTTTCTATTACTTTACAGTTATTATTAACTTTGAATACACATCCTGTAAAAGAAACTGAGTATAAAGAACACGGATAAAAGTTAATATGCGATTTACGTTTTAAAAGCTTTTTAACAATTAACAATATCTGGATTTAACCTTCTTTTTTTTTCTTGTTTTTACATATTATTACCGAAAAAAGAATGCAGGGGAAAAACAATCACTGATTTTAATAGAAGTTTACTATACAACCATTAATAAATTTGATGAAATTAAAATTGTCTTTGATATAAAATAAATTGACATAGTGTAACACGTAATATATACAGATAGATTAGTGATATATAAGAATTATAGATTGGTGGAAACTTGTTAATGTTAACCAAAATTTTTTGATTAAAAAAAAACCCTTAAGACAAAGGAAGTCGAAAATTCTTTTTTGTGTCGTAATAAAACTTCGTATTTCAGGGTTCCTCGAGGTGAGAATACGGAATATAAATTTTGTTCCTGCCAAGAATACAATAATTTAAAGATAACTAAGTTGGAATGCAACTATGAAAAATTGGTCGGTCGTTTCTCGTTTTTTATACTCTTTTAGATAAACTTCTGTAATATTTTTTATCTATACATTGTTTATTATTGTTAACATTGAGAACCGGTTATTTTTTAAAAATAAACAAAATTAAAGGTATTATAGAGGAAGAGTTTTTGAAAATTGTGCATTTAAAACCTATTGGACTACATTATTGAAGATAAGAAATATCTGGTATTAAAGAGCAATTAATTTCTCAATCATTTACCAAGTTTATTCAAAATCGTTAGAGCTGTTTTCGAAAAAATCAAAAAAATTAAAAAAAATCGAATCTATAAAATGGTTTATATGAAATAAATCAACTATTTTATAGTGTGATGAACGTAACGTGAATTAGGAGGTAATCTGAGCTGCGGTAAACAACAACAAAAAATTTATTTAAATATTTATTGATAGCTATCAGTTAATAATTGAAAACTAATTTTGTTTTTCTCTACTCTGACCATCTCCTACTATATCAAATGTAGCCGAATATTTACGCTTAAAAAATAAATAATAATAGGTAATAGGTAGTTTAGGTAACTCCGGATCAGCAATTCTCATTTAAAATAATTTTTTTATTACTTGAGTTATTGTTTGAAAACTTATACATCAATATTTTTACCATCTATTTTCCAAAGTACTATTAAATTAAAAGATCAATATCCCAATGAATCACTAGGCTTTACTACAGGTGCATAAGAAAAATAAAAAAAATAAGATAAAATATTCACAAAATTAAGCTTAAGTCACATATCGTAGAATATGAAACTTAGACCCAAAATATAATGGATAAGTGGGATTCAATTTGTTCAAAAGATGAGTAGGTTTCGAATTTATATGAGCGAATTAATCAGGTAGTTAATAAGGTGAAAAGTTTGTAATATCCTAATATGTAAGACAGAATGACAGTAAAACCAAAGATGTAAGTTCAGATTGATCTTATAAGGGTAAGACTGATGGATTACCGAGAAAATTTTGAGATCCGAACATTCAAAATGTGAAGTAGAGTGGTGACTAAAAAAGTGGAGGCGAGACAGAGAGTACTTGGTTCATAAATTGCGTTTAATTTTTTTTCCCAAGCATTTGCCAAAATAATAATTATGAGAGATAGTTGACCGTGGATGACTTATACGAGAAGATGGTTGGGGGTGTGGTCAAAATAAAACACAAATAAGTTTATACAACTTATTTAATCGTGCCAACGTTTCGGCTTGAGTTTCTAGCCTTCATCAGGGCTAAGAACAGAACAAGGTAACAACCAACGAATACAGAAAATAAAAAATAAAATATAAAAAGAATGACATAAAGTAAATAATTTTACAGAA
>NW_027115055.1:474139-479173 GCF_000696795.3 Halyomorpha halys
AAATTCACCTTAGATAATAGGTAAACGATCGCGTAGAAAATTATCTATTATTCCATGTTACGAACAGCACCATGCCTTATCCGAAAATAACAAATAATTTTAATATAAAATTCATCTTTTATCACAGATAATTATTGGAATAAGAAGCATTAGAAAAAAATTATTCGAAAAATATTATGTGATTTATAAATTAATATTTAGTTTTGAAAATGATTTAACGGTGAAAAAAAACATATATATTTATTTATTGCTATTTACAACTGTACATTATAATATATTTAGTAAATTTGATCTCAGCTAAAATGGAATGATAAAGGGGTGTAGAGAACTACCTATTGGTAGGGACGGGATATCGATATCGATATTATCGAAATATCGATAATTTGTCTCCGATATCCGATATTTTGATATCGATATCCTGTAACCGATAATATCAGAATATCGATATTTTCCCTCGATAATACCGGAATATCGGTTTCTAAAATAAAAATAAAATAAAAAAAAAGGTCGCACCTTAAAAAGTAGAGTCCTGAGTCTAAAATATATAACTATGGTGAAGATATTCCGATATTATTTAATCCAAGTATCAATATTTTGCAAAAGAAAATATTAATAATAGTATTTCGATATTTAATATTAATAGTGTCATATTCATTTCGATATTTGACATTTTTATAATTATTCTTGAAGAAGTTTGTCGGGGGGTTCGGTCAGCAAAGAACAACATAAATAAACAAAACCATATTTATTTATTTTATGCCACATAAAATAACATGGTTTTGTTTATTTATGTTGTTCTTTGCTGACCGAACCCCCCCGACAAACTTCTTCAAGCATTAATCTACGGTCAACGATCTACACCTCATTTTATAATTATTGATTTCTAACATTCTAATATTCCGATATTGTATTATCAAAAAATCGATAAATTGTTTCAATAATTTAAAATCCATTCGATCTTTGATAATGTTATTAATGTCTATATCCTTAATTGAAACAATATTCTAAAATTATTATCGATATATCGATATTTTAGTTTCGATATAATATAGATATCGATATTGCTATCCGATATCGATATCGACATCAATATCGATATTTTTCTTACGATATCCCATCCATACCTATTGGTAGCAATGTAATGACGTTTTACATTAGCAGGAATGAATGAAAGAATGATTAGGAAAGAATGATATCTGGTTCGGGCTAGATCAGTTACATATGGAAGATTAAGGTCTTTATATACGATTTTATATGTTTTAGTGGAGCCCCAAAGAAATATAAATTTAAAAAAGTTTTACGTTTTAGAAGAAATTTAAAAAAGTTTTACGTTTTAGAAGAAACGTGACGAAATGATCTCATAGATGAAAAACAAATTAAAAAAATATGGAACAATGGAAAAGAAATAAAACGGACGCATGTAAGCAATTAGGTATCATTAGTAGATTCATGGGAAATAAGGAATAGAGAAACCGCAGTTTCGCATTTGCCTGTTTAGAACTAGCATTAGTGATTAATTGAAATAATTATAAGATTTGTTCATCCCCTTAAAAGTTTTTATAGAATATTGTATAATGAAAAAAAAAGCAACAACGCAGGACAGAAATCTCTAAATGCCGTACCAAAATTGTTTACAAGTGACAATTAATTTTAGAGTAAACGCTCTGTAATCGAGAAGAAAAGTGGAGGTTGACCTTAGTGTACAGACTGACTCAGATATCGACCTCACAGGCATCATCATCTGCAACGTTTGCACTTTACAATCGGTGATTCACTTGCATCTACCTCAAAGCATTTGTTAGACATTTTTTTTTTTTTTAATATTTTCTACTGGCATTAGAGACATTTAAACTCAACCTTTGGCAACTTGCCTAATCAAGGCCTACTCTAATTTCTTTTTGAAACAAACAGAAATAAGTTAAAACTTATTTATTAATGCCAGGGTTTCGGCCAGAATTTCAGGCCTTCATCAGGGCGTCAGGTGATGGCCTGATAGTACAAGCGCCCAAGAGGAGAAAAAAGGCAGTTATCTCACCCCAATTTCTGATTACTTTAATGAAAACTATATATAATTAATAGTCAAAATTGACGAGTCTGCCAAGAATAGGGAGGGGAAATTAAAAATGGCGGCTGTTTCAAAGTGAAAAAAAAACTAGTTTTTCATTCCGAGCCCAATTTAAAGTATGAGCCCTAATAGAGTTATTTCCGTTAAATAGTTTTCGAGATATAGATATTGCTTTTTAAAAAGCAACATTTCATAAAAATGTTGAATGAGCCGTACTAAAAGATCAGTAGGTTAGTGTATTTATTTTGAAAAATTTATATCTCAAAAACCATTTGACGTAAAGATGTCTATTAGCACTCAAATTAAAGCTAGTTTAATGAGCTATAAAGTAGTTTATTATGTTTATCTTCGTAGGAGTAATAGTTTACATGAAATTCGCTAAAACAAATTGATTTATAGTTATTCCGACAAATTTTCATTTGCTAAATTTATATTCATATGTGATTATCATAAAAACTACTACCCCTATGAAGATAAGTGTCATAAACTACTTTATGGTAAGTTCAATTTCCTTTATTTTGAGTGTTGGCAAACGTATGTGCCTCTTATGGATCTAGAGATATATTTTTTCAAAAATCCAACATTTTATACGAACAACTAGAAATTAACATTTTGTGAGTTTATTTTGTCAAATACCATAAAAACTATTACTCCTACAAAGATAAACATAATTAACTATTTTGTAGTAAAATTAACTAGCTTTAATTTGAGCGCTGCCAGAAATCGGTATGTCCAATAGTTTCTGAAATAAAGGTTTTCATTAATCAAATTTATTGTCCGAACAACTATGAATCAATTTATTTTAGCAAACATCATGAAAACTACTATTCCTACAAAGGTTAAGGTCATAAGCTTCTTTATAGTCCATTAAACTAGCTGTAATTTGAGTGCTAATAGAAATCTGTACGTCACATAGTTCCTGAGATATAGATTTCCCAAAATAAATTAACTAACTACTAATCTTTCAGTAGATCTTTAAGAAATTTTGCTTTTTAAAAAGCTATTTGTCGAGAACAATTGGACGTAAATAGCTCTTATAGGGCTAATATTTCAACAAATTTACTTCTCTGAGATTTTCTAGTGTTGTAGGTAGTTTATAGATATAGAGCTCCGAATGAAAAATCAATGTTTCTTTAAGGTTTTGAAACAGCCGCTATGTTTTAATTCCCCTACCTATACTTGGTAGACTCATCAATTTTGACTAGCAATTATACATAGTTTTCATTCGAGTAATCAAAAATGAGGGTGAGATAACTGCCTTTTTTTCTTTCCGGCTCTTGTACCATGATGAAGGCCTGAAATTCTGCCCCTAACGTTGGCACTAATTGATACGTTTTTACGTATTTGTGTTTTTCACTTACTGTACTCTTGACCAATCTTTTCTCTTCACATATTTAATCTACAGTCAATTATTATGTCATCAGTAATTATTATTAACCTGTAAAAGATCTAACAAGGTTTTTTTGAGATTTTTGTTAGTTCACTATTCCTGAGAAGTGAGATGACAGTTCTATTCTTACTTTTTATACACCGATAAGTGTAAAAGAATTTCTTACGAAAACATTGAATCACATGTTGATGGAATTCTAGACTTTTTTTTAAATATTTATTTATTGCTTTTACAACTGTACATTATAATACATTTAGTAAATCTGATCACGGTTAAATTGGAGTGTTACAGGCGTGTAAAGAAACTACCCGTTGGCAGAACTCTAATAACGTTTTACATTAGAAGGTCTCGTGGCCATCTTCTTTTCAGGCGCCTCGGAGGATTGTCAGGAATGGAAGAGGATGCAAGGTTAGAAACTAGTTGGGTGGTTAGGGAGTTTATAATGGAAGGAGTGATATCTGATTCGGGCTAGATCGGTTACATAGGGAACATTAAGCTCTTAATGTATGGCTTTATTTGTGAAAAAGTAAGGAGCATTGAGGATTTTATGAAGGATTTTGGATTGTAAGGATTGAATACGAGAGAAATTCGAAGATTTAGTGGAGCCCCAAAGCTCAACTCCATATGTCCAGATTGGCCTTATTACAGTCATGTAGATCAGTCCTTTGTAATTATAACTATAATTATAAAAAGATAGCTTAATAAAATGAAAATAAGTGAACATATATTAACTAAGAAAATAATGGCTCATATGTTATATTTTGACATACAACCATGCGATGTAATTCATAAAGTAAATCTTGGTTTTCACAATCAACCTGCGTAGTTAATTTTAGAGTACATATGACCGTTGAACTCAAAATTAGAAAAAAAATCGGTAAATACATAGGTCAGTATAACTTCACCATTTCTATTGGGCATATAATTAACTATACTTCAACGTTCAAGAACTAGTAGACGGAATTTAATAAAATCTTAAAATTTACAAAATCGAAACAACGTTTCGTTTTATTATTTCAGAATACAAATCTGACTACGAACAGAAAAGGAACCTAATCCGTTACTAGATTTCTATAAGATGGAATACGAGTGAAAATTTTCTTAGGACACACATATATTTATTTTCTCATAAATGGAAATAAAATATCATATCAATGACTTTGGTAGTAAGAGCGCAACAAGATTTTTATGACCATAACATTTTGAATCCTTGTATATTCTGATTTTGGAGAACGGAATTCATCAAAACTGATTAATAAACCAAAATAATAGGGAAAGTATAATATATACGAAATTCTAAACAATTTAAAAATAGGTGCAACAATTTAAATAAAGTCATCAGTTATCATTGATCAAAATTTTGGTTAAGGTATCTTTAGTTCCAGGGAAGATACTAAACATTAATTTTTTATGTTCGATTTAAGATACCTGGAGTAACAATTGCGAGCGTCTGCTCAAACTGTGTTAAGTTGCTAATACACAGCAAAGGGATGAAAGAGAATTGGTAGTGACTAGTCGATATAATTTTTTCGAATCCTTGTCTATTCTGTTTTTGGAAAACGGCATATCATCAAAACTG
>NW_027115055.1:479873-493382 GCF_000696795.3 Halyomorpha halys
GGTATCACTTACCACACTTCTTGTACAGATGTGTTTATGTTAAAGTTAAGAAACCAGAAAAAACTAGACAAAATGTATTATCAACTGTGTTGAGTTGCTAATACAAAGCAAAGGAATGAGAGAATTAATTGTGACTAGTCGAATTCATTTTTTTTTCTTTAGAGTTAATAATATCCGGAAAAAAATATGCGTAATTATTTAATTAAAGACACTAGGTATCACTTATCACAATACTTGTACAGTACAGTGTCATGATACATGAATATAGGAACAGTTTGAATATGTGGAGTTCCCAATAAATAAAGTTTGTGTTATGTTAAATATCCGAAGCCATGATCTAACTCAAAGTACCAAAGCTCTTAAATAAACAGAGTTAACCATCATTACCGTTTCTATGGTCCATATTAGTATGTAACTTATCCACGTAAATCAGCCCCATGAACGTCAATCGTTAATTTGAATCAAGTTAATTTGCGAAGCACGCAAACACAAAAAAAAAAAAAAAAAAATAGTGGCAACACTAATCAAGGAATACTTTGCTAGTCCAGTCTCAAGATTGATTTCAATTGCTGATCGCTTCTTTCCTAGTCAAGACCATTCTTTAGATCCGGTTGCCAACTCACCGGTGAATCCGCCTCCTCGTCTTGGGGTTTCAAACCGTAAATTGTATAGCTACGGGGAAAAGCAACGGATAATAAAGGTTCTGAGAAAACAGTGAAATTAAAACATCATATGAGTATTTTACGGGAAATTAGGGTATTTAAAGATGCAATAAACCAAAATCATGAATTATCAATAAATATCAGGGTTTAGATAAAACGAACCATTAAGTACGTCACCTAATTAAAATATAATGAAAAATAATAAAATTTATGCAATAAAAGTCGTTATTATCAGAAAATCAATGGGTTCATTCAGTTTTAAATAACTGTAGAATATGAATAAATAACGGTAATAAAATTAGACTGCATCGGGTCTATATACATACAATTTTTTTTTTTCCTATTGCATAGTAACCAAATGCAGGAGAAGTTTATTCAAAAAGGGTACATATTCCATGCAAAGAAAAGATAAAATAAAGAAAAAAGAACAAATAAAGTATAAAATACAATAACTAAAAAGATGTAATTACAACATGTGGTTAAAAAAGGCAACTAATTATTAAATACAATATATAACAAGAATTAAATGTACATGAATAATAAAAATAAATGACGTACATATGTGGGGATTAAATGTTGAACTAGAAAAAAACATAATTAATTACAATAAAATAAAATAATTCATTATATATATACATAGACTTGATATTAGAAAAACTATATATGCATGAAAAAGTTTCTCCAGTTAAAACAATATTGGCTTTACATAAATAAGTTGATCAGAAAACATTGTAGAAGTATTTTGATTTCTTATTTGAAACTGGTTGTATTCATCAATTATAATAAAATATATCAATTTCGTCTTAATACTCTTTATTAATTAATTAACCTACATCTGCCTACTATTTCATTAATAATAATTATTTTAATTGCAAATTTTGTTATACTACTTATAAACAACAGCTTACCAATCTAATCTTATGTAACTTACATTGAAAGTAGTATAATAAAATTAAAATAATTAAAAATTAATGAAATAGATTAGGGGAAGATTAATGAAATAGTTGACAAATAAACACTAATTGACTATATTTTATTAAACTTCGGCAGAATAACCTGCAACGTTTCTAGTGATTAATGTGAAGCTGTGAAATTGAAAATTAAGATTATTTTTGATAATGGCCAGGTTGGAGAAAATAAATTAACAATGAACGTAGGGGCTAAATGGTTCTATTTCATTATAATTGACAAATCAATTAATGGTTTGATGTATTGAGATAAAATTGAATTAGACTCATTGTGTTTTGTCAGACGAATATGGAAAATTGTGAATCAACAAGCAACAACTAAAGCTTTATAAGTAATGAAACTCATTTTATTTCTATTCTTCAGTTAATTATTAATTTTTTACTTGTAATGGGAAACAAGGAAACTGTAGTGCGGAAATGCAAGACTTGTTAATACAATGGACAATGTAGTCACAAATACCGGAGTGGGCGAAGAAGGTTAGGGGTTGAGGACAGACTGAAGACTGAAAAGGTTTCAGACTGCGGGCTAGAGCATGAGTAATCGTACCGAAGATACTTCCGAATTAGAAAAGTGAGCCACGCAATATTCTCAATTGGTACAGATCTTTTTGTATTTTTAATTTCAATAAATTATATATTGTCAATCAATAACACATCATATTAAAACGAAAACTATTCGAGCACTTCATATAAAAAAAAAAAAGCTGAAAACCCCCCAAAAATAATTGCGAATCATGCTAATATAGAAAAGGATTGTAACCTTTAGTCGCGAAAAATATTAAACAAACTTTACCAAAGGTCGCATCGGTCAAATGAACTCAAATAGTAATAAAACTATTATTATGGGCCAACGTTTCGCCCCACTTTGTAGGGCTTCATCAGGGCTAAAAAAAATACAAACAAATAAAATAATGTAACAAAGTAAGACAATATATAACATGAAAATAATATTAAGAATTTTATGGCATTTTTTTCCCGGTTTAGTTAGCAGAATTCATACTTCAAACCTTTTATTTTTTATTAATCTCGCTTCACTATAGCATTCTTCACCTCGACGTTTCGGACACATCTTCGGCACTTTACACTTTTATCATTTTAGTTAGATCTGGTGTTTTTTTTCATTCATAATCTGTTTCTTACATCAATATCCTTAAAATATTTCCGATCTGTAATTTTTTTTTTTATTTATTTATGTAAGTGTTTCGACCACTCAGGTCACACCATTATACACTTGATTTACAAATTCGATTACAATTGGCATGTTCATACAGTTGAAATTACAAGTGAGAAATTTACATGCATACATGAAATACAAATACAGTTGAAATTACAAAGTGAGAAATTTACATACATACATGAAATACAAATACAGTTGAAATTACAAAGTGAGAAATTTACATACATACATGAAATACAAATACAGTTGAAATTACAAAGTGAGAAATTTACAATCACAATTACCATTACATGTTAACAATTACAATTTACCCTTCACAAATTTATTCTGTCATTTTAAAAGTATGAAAATGAAAAAAATTATATTTGAAAATCGTTTAAAAAAAATAAATTAAAAGTGACCATTAAACAAATATTTTTATGATACTAATGTAAAAAACAAATCATAAAAGGAAAAAAAACACGAGATCTAAATGTTATTATAAAAAAGTAAATATCTGAAGATGGACGGACGATCCGAAACGTTGACGTGAAAAATATATTACTAATGTAAAATAAATAAAAATAAAAGGTCCGAAGTATGAAATAGCCGGATAGAAAAAAAATCAGAAAATGGTGCCATTGAAAAAGAAAATTACATAAAAAGAATCATACGAATATTATAAAAATACGAGAAGTAAAACATATCAGCTAGAACTTTGGGGAAATAGAAATTCCTTAGATTCGAATAACAATGTGATTTAGTTTGTAAGAATATAAAATATCAGATGGTAATTGTTCAATTTAAGGTAGTAAAGAAATAATGCAGAATTTGGCGAAATTTTAAGCGAGTTAAGTCTTGCACCGAAATTGATTAGTTTTTTACTAAGTAATTAGACAGTTTTAATTTTGTAGTTATATTTCATTCATATATGACGAGAGTCCAGATCAAAAAAATTCATCTTGTCCTTATTTTGATTTAATTTATTTTGAACCGGTATTTAAGTTAAATTTACATTAAATTGGCAAGAAATATAAAATGTCCGCCCGTAGCTCAATGATTAAACAAAGTCTTACCAATTTGACGTCTATTGACGGTACCGGTTCGAATCCGGCCTGGGGTGTTGACTTTTTTCATTGAGTAGCGGTCTCACAAAATGAAAAACTTTGACCCCTACCATGGTTAGCCGCAGTATAGGACTCCAATGGGGAGTCTTGACCGAGAAAAAAAAATAATGAAAGAAACAAATCTAAAAGTGAATTTTTTTTGTATCATAGTGCTTCTTGTTAATTTTAAATCATTAACAGATTCAAACAGCTTTGTATTTGGTTCTTCAGCACTAAATGAATTTCATTCATAAAGTACGAATATTTGTCAAGATCAAAATGATTTATACTGAAATATTAAAATATTTATTTTGATTTGGAGATATTAAATACGAAATAAAGTAAAACTATTTTATGGAATGTTTGAAGCATTTTTTTTTTCTCATTATTTATTTGTGGGTAAAGATGCCTGTCCTACACTTTTATGTTGAATAATATAAAGTTATTGCTACGTAGTAGGGTACATTTCAAGAATATTAATCTATTCTATTTAAAACAATAGTTTTAAATTTTACCTAAACATTTCAGAGATTGTGTTTAGGGATATGATTCCAGATTTAAGGCAGTAGTTAATTTATAATTTGTATGTAAATCAATTAATAATTGTGCGTTTTTAACTTTACTATGTAATGTGGCCGACAAAAACTTGAATTCAAAATACCAAAATTGGGCTTAAACAGAGTTCCTCCTTTTAAGAGATATATAAAAAAATAAAAATAAACGATGTAACGACGCATGACACCAAAGCATTGTCACGACAGTTATAGTAAGTCATGTTGGTGTACCATGACACCAACGTGTAGTCAACGGCAACTAATGTTAAGTTTGCACGTGACAACACGTTAGTGTCGCCGGACATAAAAGTGTTAATTTCTTATATCGCATTTTCAGTTTAGTTTTGGGCATTGCGAAGAGCTAAAATGCAACAAAACCTAAGATAGAAAAATGTATGGATATGCAATAAGAAACCAATCAATAATTTAGTGAGATTGTGTTTAAAAAGTTGTATAAATACTTTCAAGAAGTCACAGGGAGGACCTGACCCTCTTTATGTTTAGCAATCACATTAATATTTATTAATGCATATGACATATAATAATTAAATAAATATTAATAATGTACATAGTAATTTGGGTTTTTATGCGAAATGAAAAATTTATCGATACTTTTTTTTTTTTTTTTTTTTTTTTTTTTTCTGACCTCCTAGGAAATTATTAAAATCAATAAATATATACAAATAGAAGGAAAAGTATATATACAGAAAATAAATATCTTGGATTGCCAGTGTGGCATTATAAGATAAGCTGCCGGGTCCGCTGAAGGCGGTGTCGTCAATGATGGCATGAGTCTGCCGTGAGCGTACTAGGAATAGCTAGCGAAAAAATTTGCATAAATATGTAGCTTGATTTGTTGTTTTGAGGCTGGTTATATTTATCAATCATAATAAATCTGATCTATTAAGAATCAATATTCTTTATTAATTTATTCTCCAGCGTTTCGGCCAACTAGGCTATTAACAAGGACAATCTTAATTTTCAATTTCACAGCCTCAGATTAATTACTAACAATGTTGCAAACTATTTTGCCAAAGTCTAATATAATATAGACATATAACCCTATTTGTCAACTATTTAATATAATATTACTTCTTTTAACTGTAAATTTTAAATTTTAAACTAACTTATCAAAAACGTATTGAATTGTGCAGAATTACCAGCCATGTTTTTAGATTGATAATTAAGATTGCTCTTGACAATAGCTAGGTTGCCGAAACGTTGAAGTCTTAAAATAAACTAGTAGATAATTTACCTCGTACGTCCGTTTTATTCCTTATCTTTTCTTTATTTTTTGTCTCTTCCAATTTCATTCTGTACAGCTCATATAACATACATAGTCATAAAGTAAAAATAACATGTTAGTCATAAGAAACAAAACACCAAGAACTTTTTCTACATTTCGATTTACTTAAGTTAGCATATCCCTAACAAAACACAAAGAATACCATGAACATTCAATTTAGTTCCCTCACTGTATACTCTCCTATGAGAGTCGTGGTCATTAAGACTATTAATGTGTTGTGGTATCTTCGAAATTTAAAGTGACAATGTTTGTAATAAGTTCCATTATGTTCATCAACCATGACAAATCTTAATTTAACTTACAAGTTTAATGCCAAAAGGCTTGTCGCCTACCAAAGATAAAGAAGTGGAAAAAAAATTAGGGATGATTATCCAATTATATTGTTTTCATAATTATTCATCAAACCTTTAGTCAACAAAACAATGTTTCCAGAAGAGAGCTTGTCTTTTTTTTAAAACAATTTATTTAATTTTTTATTAAAAAAATGAAGTGAACATCATTATAATTATTTTTACGTGTTAAGTACAGTGATTTAACAAAACGATTTATTTTAACTTTCAAGATTACAAACATATGTAATCGGATATGCAGAAAATGGAAATGCTACTGAATTTATATTAACATAGCGCGCTCAATTTATTATAATTTTTCGTATTACTAATATGCGACGGTTCTGAAATATGCTTTCAGAGGTACAGAAAATGAATGCCCGAATGATATTGTTTAATTTACTTAAAATCATTAAATGGTCCCAGGACTAACCACATTAATTTTATTAACAAATATACGGTGAGAATGTATTCTATATCTATCATGACAGTGCCAGTTGAATAATTACTTTAAAAATTTGTACAATTTTGAGTAAAAAATAATGAGGAAAGTAATTAAAAGATCAAAATTAAAATTATTTACATAATGTACTAATAATAATTACTATTATATTAATGATAATTACGACAATAGCAATGAAAATGTCTATAATAGTAATGATAATTACTATTATAGTAATGATAATTGCTATTATAGTAATGATTATACTATTATAGTAATGATAATTGCTATTATAGTAATGATAACTACTTTTATAGTAATACAAATATACTAATAATAAGCAACTACAATTAATGCTTCGCTCTTTATAAATTCGAGTATATGGGTGGATTCTCTATTTTGGTGTCACTTATTTGTCCGAAGCCCACAATAAAGAGTAAAACGAATTTTTTTTTTTCAAATTTTCTTTTTCCAGTTGTAGGTTTAACTTTGACAATAATTTCCCTCAAAATTCACCGAATTTATTCCTTTTTTGTACTTGAAAATAATACTTAGAGGGGTGAAATCTCAGTCCCTCACTACCTTGCCACAGCTTTACATTTCACAATAAGGTTGGTAACACAACCTCACTTCAGCCTTTTCATTGAATATCCTCCCTTCATTGCTATCTTCTTTATTTATGTGACTAAAGTGTGAATTCTGTTGTCCTACTGGTTGCTATCTCAGTTCTTCACCAGCAAGATATGAAAATAATTATGCCAATAAATCAGGCTAATGAATATTTTTCTTCTAGCTTTGGTCATAATTGTGCCTAAAGAACACCTTTCTCAATCTCAAGCATTCTTTCTAGATGAACATACCTCAAAAATCTCAGACGCTAATTTTTTAGAAAGTTCCCTCTACAACCGAATCGGTGCTAGAGAAAAAAATCCCACGGAAATATTTTACCACTCGTTTGAAATACCTCTATTTACCTAAAATATTTATTTTATACCACTAGTTTATTATGATAACCTTTCTGTTCATTATTGATATACTGTGACAAAATAGCACAGTAGAACGCAAGAGAAAGAACAAAGAATATGACAGAAGAAGACGGGAAATGATTAAAAGTGATGAAGCCAAACTGAAGCAATTGTGAAAAGAAAGGATGAAATATGCAGCAAAGTTATAAAAAAAAAACAGAGGAAACTGGCGAATGATATGTCAGACCTTTAACTTAGGATGTAACGAAAAAATGGAGGACATGGTCGAGAACAAGTCATGACCGAAAAAAAACGTGAAAATGAAACTATAACCTCTCTTGTTCCTGCTGTGTTACAACAGTCTCAGTTGCCGGAAATCACCGAGTCTACAAGAAGTTGTCACCTAGCAAGTTTGCCAGAAACCTCCGAGTATACGACAAGCTGTCACCTTGCGAGTTTAGGCAAGAAAAAACACTATCGATGTCCATGATGATCTATTCAAGAAAGTAAATAAAGGACATACAGAAATTATTTTGAAAATATTAAAAGTTTTAAAACGCATACGTTATCTATCAGGATAAAAAAAGGTTAATAAGTGACACCAAAATAAAAAATAACCCATATCAGATAGAATTTACACGACTAATGTCTCAATTATTATACTTAGGCAAAAATAAACATTATTATTTTTATATTTTGGTTAAAGAAATTTTAATTACTGTTTTATGTTCGATTAAATACAATCTGAAAAATAGAGGATGTGTTTTAATTTTTTGTAAATCTTTTTGTTTCACAAACAATACGGTGACTGATTAGTCACAATTCGAGATAACGCGCAATGAATTTCAGTTAAAGGTAACCAACCAATTATATCCATGGTGGGAGGGTCAAGTTTCCATAATTTTGTGGGACTGCCCCGAAATAAAAACTAACCCACCCGGACCGGATTCGAACTACCGCCGCTGCAGTTTTGAGGTTGCGAAAACCGATGCTTCAAGTTACTACTTTACCAACCCGTTATTATTCGATGCAGTGGTTATTTTCTAAATAATCTGCGTAAGTTCCCATGATAATCCCTTATCTTTTTATCAATTTATTCTATGACATGAGCAATTGAGAGCAAGAGAGTTAGTACTAAAAACCTGGAGTTTTGAGATATTCAAAACTTCAGGGAAATTTCTATGAAATTAGAATAGTAAGAAATAGCCTCTTTTGTTAAAAACCAGCTACAATGAATGTTCCATCACTCTAAATTTACGAGCCGAAAGGCGTAAAGGCATTTTTAAGGTACAGAATCCGGTAAAGTTAGGATTAAATAGGGGGCTGAGGTTCCCCTGACTAATGAGCTGAGAAATGTTTCTAAAAAACACACTAAAGTGCCACAAGGGGAAACAGAAGGAAGTGATTGTGGCACGAGTGAGAACAGGACATTCCAACTTAATACACGTTCACTTAATCACAAAAGAGGACCAACCTAAACGCTAAAACTGTCAGTCCCCGTTATCCATAAAACATATAATTGAAGAATGCACATAATTTTGTCAAGCCTTCCAAAATCATAAAATACCTCGTTCCAGAGAATTTGCTCTTAAAGACTCAACAGATTCCATAGCCAAAATCATAAAAATTCTGGAAGAAACTCAACTGCATTCTGAAATATAAATAACCAATATCGACCAGCGTAATCGTTAAAAGAAAACAGTCAATATAAAAGATTTTCATATATGAAATGTCAAAGATAAGAAGATAAATAAATTAAAAAGGGCGCAATAACCGAGAAATTGATCGCCCAGAATAAAACTGTAATCTAATCTAAAGAGTAAGGTTTCGCTGTCTAACTCACTAGTTATAGTTTATTGCGAAGTGGGGAGGGACCGCTCTGCCGGTTATTTATTTATGAATTTTAACATCTTCCCTCTGCGATTTCAAAAACAAGTCTTTTTTCACACCTTGACTCAAAAAACAAACTTTTTTGAACTAAGTAGATGAACAAAGACCTTTTCCAAGACAAATAATTTATTTCTACTACTTTACCCAATTTATTACGTTAAGGAGGTCCATTCAGGATTCATTATAAAAAAAATTAAAGTGTTATTCCTGGATCATATTATTTAATTAAATCAAACCAGCTTCAAATTTACCTTGAACACGATAGCCTAGAGTTATTAGTAAGAGTTGACAATCGATAATTAGTAATCTATGCAGGATGTAGGTAGTAAACGAGGCAACGAATGCCTGGCCATAACCTTATAGATTACAAGTCCTTAATCAAGAAGGACATTAAAACAAAGGACTCCTTTAACACTTGAATGTCGTCCTATCGCACTTATGAATGGCAATTGAGGACGTGATAGCTGAACACGTTGGCGCGAGGGTGCCAGAGTGCTTGGTTTGGAACGTCGTTCTCGCTTAACCCAAATCAATATTTATCACAAGGCGGGACGAAAAAAAAAATAATAATCTTGACTTTCTCACAATGGAGACTTGAGCCAGAAGAGAAAAAAAATAGCAACTGACGCGAAACAAGGACTGGAGTCAAAACATATAGTAAAACAATACCTGAAAACTCCGAGCTAACGAAGAATGCTAATAATCATGATATTTTCATAATATTTCAAACAATCCCTTAAACAGCAGTTAACAACCAAAACGTAAGACTTTCACCAAATCATACAAAAAGACAAATTTACATTAATTTTAAATAAAAAATCTAACCAGCTTAGTTATTTGAGAAAACGGAAGGTACACATTTAAATAAATAGTGAAAAAGTAAATAAAATTATAACAAATTGGAAGTAGCTTGAAACTTACAATCGTTGAGAAAACAAATAGTTCTTCATTTATTTTTTTACGATTATTACGCAGATTTTCACATTCTTTTTTTTAAGTTTACAGAAGAGGCCGCTTTATACAAGAGATTACAAAATTACAGATGGATTAAAATTTATTTTTACTTCATTTACCACCTACTGAAGGAAAATCTTCAAATCGAATGGAATATTTGATGTACATTTTTTAACAACCAAGGCATTTCAAGGGTCTGAGATAAAAAAAAAAAAAACTCAATTTTGAGCCATTAGTTTGTTTGTATGCATGTTTCACGATTAACCCTGGAAGGAGTACAACGATTTTTTACCTTAATTTATGTTTTAAAAATAGGGAAACCTTTGTACAATATTTGCAGCACAATAGCCGAAAAGACATGTTTATTTACAGAGTATGGCTCCTCCAAAATGGCTCAAAAGATTTTTAAGAAACTCGTATCAAGAGTTATCCTCCTAAGCACTTAAACTTTATATATACTTTATATATCAGGATGCAAAGATATGAAACAAAAAATAAACTTAATTTGCACAACTCAAAAGGTATACATTTTATTTTAAATAGTGTATATGATTATTTGAAAGGTAATTAAACTATCTATAAAACTGCAAAGATACAACATATTACCAAATTTCAATGTAAACCAGTTCACTTAAACACGAATAATTTAAAAACTATAAAACACCCTGATCATTCTAAATACACATTAAATCATGTTTCGAATACATTATTTCGACCAAATGAAAACATATTCTGTTATGAAGACCATACCACTGCTCCGGAAGTATAATGAGGCAACTGTAAAATTGTATGAAATTTACATTATTGTCTGTCTTGGCGGCTCAAACATGCATATATTAGATGTTTTGGAATTCAAATAATTATACTTAATTTTGCCTTGGCAGGGAAGATTTGTTGTTGTAACCCAAACAATTATTTATCTTCCTCTCCAGCAGAATAACAACATTTTTTCAGTAGTGACTTAAAAGTGATAGTGTGTAACTGAGCCATTATACTTCCAGGGCAGCAATAAGTTTCGATAGACTCAAAGTACAATTGAACCTGTAGGTAAAGTTCAAGCATACATTACTTAACTGCACCCCTCCTGACCAATTATTTTAAATATTGCTGTTAATTGATTTTAATAGGTGTCAGTAGTACCAATGAACTTAATACAGAGCAAAAATATAAAGATAATAAATTTGCACATCAGATATTTTTTCATGACAATGACGATGTGCTGAATTTTAAAGCTACATATTGTTTTCATATCATACATAGTCCAAACCTGAGGAGCCAAAAATCTACTATGTGAACCAGGGAAAAAAAAAACGTAATTTGAAATAAAGTAAAATTTTTACATAACTGAATTCAAAAAATCAAAAGAATATCATTTTTGAACCATTTATAAATAGGGAACGCATTGTAATAACATATTTTTTAAAAACAGCAGCCAGTACAACATCAAAATAATACAATTGAAATACATATAGAAGTGTCAAATAACTATTGTAATAGTTTGTCACTAACAAACATTTCCGAATTGGTAAATCAACAACAAAATATCAAAAATAAGATATAATGTTTAGATATTAAAAAATAATATAAGAAAATTCTTAAAAAAAAAAATAAATAAAAAATAAAATTTGAAAAGTTGTGAGAGGTGCCAGACAGAAAACATAACACATTTTTTTTATCAAAAGTAATAGAAAAACGTGACTAATCTAATCATTGAGGCAAGAAAAATAACTAGAAAACAATATCCCATAACAAACTTCTAAGTTTTAAATTTAAAAAAATCAACAACCTTCAATAAAGAGTTATAGTAATAGAACACAATAGGATTGGAATAATCTGACCTTTTTTTTTAGTAATTATTAGATGATTGGCTAGATTAATTTGAGTTACTAATCCATTTATAATTTTAAGAGGAGCAGATTTTAATTATTATGAAAATAAAATAGAGTTCACTATACATTTAAATAAAATAATATTAATGATATAAGAAAAATGAAGATAGAGCTTTTTTTCTAACAATCCAGAGTTAGTTATTACTTCATTTATTTACATGGACATTGAAAATGAAACTAGAATTTTGAAAAAAATCATTATTTACAAAAATGAACCAATCAATCAAGAAAAAAAACTTAATTTCCCTATATAATTAACGTTTTACATTTCAAAACAAGTAAAATCCAAAATTAAAATTACAAATTCCATTAGTCTACCATCTCCATCCATAGCAATTCTCCAAGACTACTGGGCCAACCATTTTTTAGATTTGGCACTTAAGTTACAGGTCTCCTCACGATGAACCTCAGAACTTGTCATTATTATCCCTAATTTTTTAATATGACAGCTGCCAATTAGAGATTTCATGAACCCATATTTCAGCCATGTATGGAGATAAAATAAAAATATTAAGTGTAATCACAGTTCCAAACTCAAAGGAGTTAAAATGAAATTTCCAAAATAACCTATTCAATAATGAATGCTCATCTATCATTTACTGTAATCTGTTTCCCATGTTCCAGGTATTTAACTGAAACAAAGTTTAATAAGTGCAATTACTTTATTTTGTTCTGTGATAGTCATCAAACTGTAGACAGTTTCAGTCACGTCAGTGTTTTTTTTTTGGGGGCGCCTTTTTATTTTTCCATATTAATTTTGGATGTTATTCAGTTAATCTTGGGAAATAACTACAATAATATGAAGATAAACAAGATTTAGTTATCATAATATATGCTTGAAATCTCATATTGGTAGCAGAGGAGTAGCATAACCATACCCTCCTTTAAAGAAAAATTGATGCCAAAAAGGCCACACCCAAGGAGACAAGGTTTACTTGGAGGTTAGTAGGAATGTCTACCAATGTAATCTAAACTGAAACAAAAGGCAGCCAGTGATTGGTAGATACACTTCTCCCACTCATGTGCTATGCCCCTGGTTCATCATAAGATCCAACTTTTTGGCTTCACTTTTCCTGCCAGCTAACACCCTCCATGATATTATTTCCTCCTAAATTAAAATTTTTTTTACTAACTAATTGTTTTTGATAATGCCAATTGATTTCTGCATCCAAAGAAAACGTTTCATAAAAGTATAAAAAACAAAAAAACCGTGCCCGTGTAGGCCTCGGCGCTTCGCGCCGAGGCGACATATTTCCGTGACAACGTATACTCTATGCTAATATTACAT
>NW_027115055.1:493432-495435 GCF_000696795.3 Halyomorpha halys
CCAATGTTATATATTTGAAATAATAAACCAGTTCACATATTGAATTCAGATATTTATTTTTGCTTGGTTATACAAAATATTTATACAGTTATACTTAATTCTAAGACTTAATTTCCAATATTCTATTCATAATCGGACGATGGTAGGAGAAATATGAAATGAGTGGCATCAATTCTGCTGTGATATGCCTTACCCCCACCACCTCACTCTTACCCATCCCCACCACTACCTTCCCCGTTACGCGACACTTTTGCCTGCATGACTCTCAGCATCTATAATCCTCTTACCCCCACTACTACACTACTAATTACCTCCCCCACAATCTACTTCCGTTACGGGACACTTTTTCTAACATGGCATCCCGCAAAATGATTTATAAGACGTTGTCACGTCAAAATCTACTTCCGTTACGGGACACTTTTTCTAACATGGCATCCCGCAAAATGATTTATAAGACGTTGTCACGTAAAAAAAAATTTTTTTTCTTTGATTCATTTTTTAAGGGACAAAAATGTCTTGTATTAAAGTGAAGGATTGTTTTAAAAGTTTAAATAAATATCCGGACAAAAATTATGTATGAATCAACAACATAACTAATTTTAGAATTTAATTATAAAGAAGTAAACAACCTTATATTTTAGGAATCTTAAAAAATAAACATCACTGCTTTGTAGGAATAGTGGCATATCAGACAAAAAAAAGTTTTTCATTCTGTATTTGACATATTCATCAGATTGCATCGCAAAGTAAACCTTAAATAAATAGTCCAATTACTAAGAATGACAAGATGATGGAAATCTACAAATAGGTATTATTTAAAAATTTAAATAATATAATTAAAGATCACAGTTAGCAAAATATTATGGTGTAATATTATTTTCGGGAGGAATGAATGACACTTTTTTTTTTTTAAATCAAGACAAATCAGTTAAAGATGAAGAAAGGGAAATAGGATGATTAAGGTAATTAAATAAAAAATATATTGATACTTGTTTTTGTTTAGTTTTTTTAATTCATATAATGATTGTATACAGTGTGTGATATACTATGTGTGTGATAAACAGTTGTCATAAATTAAGTAAAAATATAGAAGTGAATGTAAAGTTTAGATAAGATTTAATTTTTTCTAATATAATTATAGATTGAACCAGATGATGGACAAATGTGATAAAGTAGAGAGGTTTTTTTTTCCCTTTGAAAAAAGAAAGGAATACAAAAATTTTGTAATTTAAGTAATCATTATATTTCACCAAGGACTGGGCATAATTTGTGAGGACCTTTCTAGCTTTGGAACAGTCAGTAGGAGGACCCGAATAGAGGAAGTAATTCGGGTCTACAGTCCTATCTTCGGAATAGGTTCAATTCTAGACAAAATCAAAATTTTTTTTGAACTACTAAAGCAAAGCAGCAATATGGGGTTCTGATGGCAAGACAACAATACACATTTTTTATTTTTTTTAAAAAAGGAAACAATTATCCGAATTTCACAAGTTACTTATGTCTTAGCAAAGAAAATTTTGCTGTTTATTATCTAATATATACTAATCCAAAACAAATAATAAAAAGAAAAACTATTTTATAGAACCTAAAACCACCAATAATTACAAAATTATCATAATTATATAATTATTAAAAATCTAATATTGCAGAATAGTTCACTATTCTGTCCAATATTATAGTCCTTATCTATTTAAATACGTAAAGGTGAGTCACTAATCTGAACTAATTAAAAACAAGGGCGTTTTAATTGGCAAAGTTCATAAATCCAAATTTCAAAAAAGGTAACTTATTTAATAGCTAAGCAATTTTTAAAAAAGGATACATTAAAAATATTTTTAAAATAGTTATTCAATACTAAGAATTTAATTTTTTTTTATTGTCAAGAGTAATATTTTGGAATTTTTATTTCTTCGAAAGTGGAAACTATTTTTTCAAGTCCTCTAATCGCACCTACATATACATTAGGATTTTTTTCTAAGCCTAACAGAATATAAGATAATATA